>NW_025334702.1:0-91074 GCF_014858855.1 Bufo gargarizans
CCATTTTAATGGTATCTAAAACTATCCCTAGGAAGGTGATTACCGTCGAGGGGCCTTCTACCTTTGAAGATGCGACAGGGACGTTAAGTTCAGAGAAGATCTGGAGAAGGGACCTGAGTTTGCTGGGTCTGCAGTCTTGTGGCTCTACCAACAGGAAATCATCCAGGTAATGAATGACCAGCGGGCAATCACAGCAGTTGACTAAAATCCAATGCAGAGCCTACGCAAATTAATCGAACAGCCAGGGACTGCTCTTGGACCCGAAGGTCAAACAGCTTGCAAAATAGTACAGGTCTTGCAATTTAATGCCGTAAAACTTCCAGAGCTGCGGGTGGATAGGCAGCAGCTTGAAAGCATCAGCGATGTCTGCTTTGGATAGCCAAGCCCCTCTACCTACTTGGAGGATGAGATGGATGGCATCATCGACTGAGGAGTATCGGATAGAGAATTCCTCTGAGAAAATTAGAGAGTTGAGGCTCGGAATGCTGGAACCATGAGGTGCAGTGAGATCATAAATCAGATGTTTTTTATTGGATAATTTTTTTGCCACAATGCCAATGGGGCTGACCCTCCAATAATTAAAGGGAACAGTGGAAAATGGCCCGATAAGGAACCCCTTCTCTAATTCGGACTGTATTAAGACTCCAACCAAGTCGGGATCCCTGGCGGCTGAGAGGAGATTAGGACCCTCGCAAGTGGACTGGGGAAGAGCGACTAGCCCCGTGTGGAACCCCTCGGCAAACCCGGATATTAAGAAATGGACGAATCGGGAATTGGGATGGTCTTGGAGGAGTGCTGCCAAGAGGTCTAAGTTAACCCCGGCTAGTCATGAGGTCCTGGATGAACACTGTGGGCAGGCTGTCAGGGGGTGGGCTCTGAAACAAATAGGGCAAATGTGCAGGGCTCTACATTTGTTGTAATTACAGATGGCCATGTTATAATTGTTGCAAATTTGGCTGTTGCCCAGGAAAACTATGGAGCGGCCCAATTTATCAGTGGATGGTGCAGGTCTCTGCGGAAAACCAAGGTACTGGGAAGGAATCTGCCCTGAGAGATGGGAGGAACTGCGGTATGGCACCAATCTGAAGAGTGGAGGATAGAGTGGCAAGAAGCACATGCTGGGGCCAACGAAATGGCGACAAGAGCCCCATATCCATGGAAGCCCAGTTGGTGGTGTGTTGAAATTGAGCAAGAGTGGCGGCCACCTTGGTGGGAAACGAGCAGTGGTAGTCGTAGAAGACGTGGCCGCCATACTTGTGACCTAGATCCGTGACCCTGTACAGATAGGTGTCCAATTCCTCTCAGTCTCCCAGGGTGGGCAGAACAGATGATGTCCCTGTATAACTAAAGGCCAGAACAAATTCAGGGATGGACAGTTTTTTTTATTGAGGCGGATGTCCCTGGCTTTTAGGATGATGGAAACTGTCGCCGCAAGCGATGGTCCTGTTGTCTACTGTGTCGTGGGTGGCTATAAGGATGAAAGCTAGATTAATGTCTTTTCCCTCTAGAATATCCTTCCTGATGTTGTCAGGGACAAAATGTGCTGGAGCTACCTCAGGTGTGTATGAGGCCCTACCTGGGTATCGAGAACAGGAAGCAGAGGCCACTGGAACAGTAGAAGCAGAGGGACTAGGTGTCAGTCTCCAGGACTCTACAGCAATCAGCCTAGCCTGCATGTCTGACACAGAGGTGGCAATGTTGTTGATGGTAGAATGCAACTGTGCCAATGACAGTTGGATGGTCGACATGGGGACTTGTTCCGCCAGTGGAGCCGTCCGCTCAGACACCAAGAGTCTGTATAGCTCTGACTTCCGGGCCGACTCTGGATAGTGAATCCCTCGCCTGTTGAGTTCTGTAATCAGTTTGGGTACTGTCCAACTTCTTAGCGACATGGTGCTGCCATGGCCGGAAGCGGAAGTTTCTGGGATTGATAGGGATTCCTCAACGTCTGATAAGTGAGACATGCTGCGAGTGTGAGATAATAATGACAGAATTAACGGTGGTGGACGGCCTGGTATAAAGAGAGAGACCCGAGACCGTGAAGTGAAAAACTAACAAAGTGATGGTGCTGGTGAAGAACGGAATGTGGGCGCTTACCTGTGCGGAACCTGGGAAAGAAAGTTACAAACTGGCAATTACGTGACTTGAACGGAGAAGGGGGTGGACTGTGGAAAAATGTGTGCACCAAAGTGATAATGACTAGATGGTACCTGAAGAAGAATCAGGAACAAACAAGATGAAAACAACTGGCCCCAGACCTGAATTGTACAGGATGATGAGGTTAGTTCTCATGAGCATGAGAGTGACGGACCGAGAGATCATGTAAGGTGATGAGTATATTTATAAATATGTATGTATTTTTATTTTATTTTTTAGTGCTGTACCTGAATGTAGCGACCAAAAGCATTGACCTTGTAATGTAAGCCTAAAAAATGTACCAGGCAATGGATATGAATGAAATAAAACGTAAGCCTGAATAAACGTGACAGGCACATACATTAAAGAATAAAAAGTGTAAGCCTGAATAACGTACCAGGCAACATACATTAATGATTTAAAAACATAAGCCTGAATAACATACCAGGCAACGGACATTAATTAATTAAACATAAGCCTGAATGAACGTGACAGGCAACAGACATTGGAGAATTGAAACGTAAGCCTGGTTAAACGTGACCGGCAACAGACATTTAAGAATTGAAAAACATAAGCCAGAAACGTAACGGCCTTAGACATTAATGGATTAAAAAACGTAAGCCTCAATAGCAGGCAACAGACATTAAAGAATTAGTACGTAAGCCTCAACGACGTAGCAGGCAACAGGCATTATTAAAACATAAGCATAACTATGTAGTGGCCCCTGAATTTAGTGACTTAATGAGTGTGAACATGACTAACGTGGCGGCAGCCGAAATTAATGAAATGAACATAAGCCTGAATAAGGTGACAGGCAAATATAAAAATAACAGGCACAGGCCCATAAGATATATAAGAGAGCCTGGGAGAAGTGACCGGCCTTAGACAATGAAGGTTAATGAGGACTGAAAAGTCCAGGCCTGACAGGTTTTGGTTGAGACGGGCCAGACGCACCAGGATCTCCAACTATGATGGCTATTATACAGCCAGTACTGGTACTAAGTGGACCGAAGTGTGTAATTTATGGGTGTAGGTTAAATGGCTGTATTTGTTTATTTTTTTTTATATAAAATTTCTTTTTTATTTATTTATATATATATATATATATATATATATATATATATATATATATCTTTCTTTTTTTTGGGGGGGGGGGAAACCACCGGGATGAAGAGGCCACTGAATCAATGAAGGTGACCAGGTACTGTGTTGACACAGATAATTGAGTGTGTGGAGGATGTTGGAGGCCGGTAGCTGGATAGGGAGAGAAGCGAGAAGGAAGCGGCCATGAGACCGCGAGATTTGAAGCGGCAACGGGAATAGGGAGATGAAGCGTGGTGACGAGGGAATCGTCCACATGCGCCGGAGCCAGGGCGTGCAGCGCGTGTGAGGGAGCGGACAGCAGCCGAGGTAAATGGAGGTTGAGGATGGGGAGGGACTGATGGAAGCAGGGACAGGGGATGTAGTAGCGTTACCTGTACGGAGCGTTCGGCAGAACCGCTCCGGAGCGGCAGTAGGTTGTAGGGCACAGCGGCCCCTGCATACTTGCAAAAGAAGGTGCACTTCAGCGACTGTGCTGCCCACGTGAGCTGACGAGACTACTGGATGAACACACCCCTCAGCACAGAGAGCTCACGGGCATCGGAGGATAGCGCGCCTTCATATTTAAAAGCACCTCCGCCCTCCCACAAATACAGGCTGACTTGTCAGCCTTAACCACATATTTTTTATTTTTTTTATAGTACCGCAACTAAAAAAGCGGTGGAACACCAGCCGGGACCAATACCGGCGAGAAATAAATGCTAAACAAAAGAGTGGAGAAGGTTTCAAAAACAAGAAACCAAACATGTATACCCGACTTCTTGGATTTTTAAAGCCGATAATGGAATCGAGAGCGTAAGTAAATTTTATTTAATAATTTTAAACATTACATAAAAAGGGCTTGTCCACACGACCGTGTGAAGCCCGTGCTGTGGACCGCAATGCACGGGTACCTTCCGTGGCTCAGCCACATGGGGATCGCAAACCCATTCGGTTTGTGATCCCTCCGTTCTATCTTTTTGCGGTGCAGAGGCACAGAACGGAACACCAGAAAGCGCTCCGTACTGCTTCCGTAATGTTCCTATCCGTGCTTCCGTTCCGCATCTCCGGATTTGCAGACCCATTGAAATGAATGGGTCCACATCCATGATGCGGAATGACAACGGAACAGTGCCTGTGAATTGCGGATCCGCAAATGCGGTCCGCAATACGGAAACAGGACACCAACGGTCGTGTGAATGAGCCCTAAAAATTGTAATATAAAATGTATTAATAATTTTTTCTAAACAGAACCGTGGACAATCTTTCCGAAGCTCTGAGATCTCATCAAGCAGTGTCAGAAGCTCCTGGATCTAAATCTCAGTCAGAAGCTCATGGATCTCAAGCTCTTTCAGAATCTCATGCTCTGTCAGAAGCTCCCGGATCTGAACAAATTTCTGCCGAGGTGGAGGGAATAATTGAAGAGGATAACCAGGAGGCTACAGAACAAGATCCATCACTGCAGCCTTATGTAGTAATCGAGGAAAGACCGGAAGAAATTCCTCGTCTAATGCTCCGGTTTGTCGTTCTTCTGGCAGACGACAGCAACAGAATGATTCCGGTGTAGATCTTCGAACCAAGGTGGATACAATGGTCATGGCTAGAGTTGAGCGGACACCTGGATGTTCGGGTTCGAGAAGTTCGGCCGAACTTCCCGAAAATGTTCGAGTTCGGGATCCGAACCCAATCCGAACTTCGTCCCGAACCCGAACCCCATTGAAGTCAATGGGGACCCGAACTTTTCGGCACTAAAAAGGCTGTAAAACAGCCCAGGAAAGGGCTAGAGGGCTGCAAAAGGCAGCAACATGTAGGTAAATCCCCTGCAAACAAATGTGGATAGGGAAATGAATTAAAATAAAAATTAAATAAATAAAAATTAACCAAAATCAATTGGAGAGAGGTCCCATAGCAGAGAATCTGGCTTCACGTCACCCACCACTGGAACAGTCCATTCTCAGATATTTAGGCCCCGGCACCCAGGCAGAGGAGAGAGGTCCCGTAACAGAGAATCTGTCTTCATGTCAGCAGAGAATCAGTCTTCATATCATAGCAGAGAATCAGGCTTCACGTCAGCCACCAATGCAACAGTCCATTGTCAGATATTTAGGCCCAGCACCCAGGCAGAGGAGAGAGGTCCCGTAACAGACAATCTGGCTTCATGTCAGCAGAGAATCAGTCTTCATATCATAACAGAGAATCAGGCTTCATGTCAGCCACCAATGCAACAGTCCATTTTCATAAATTTAGGCCCAGCACCCAGGCAGAGGAGAGAGGTCCCGTAACAGACAATCTGGCTTCATGTCAGCAGAGAATCAGTCTTCATGTCATAGCAGAGAATCAGGCTTCACATCACCCACCACTGCAACAGTCCATTTTCATAAATTTAGGCCCAGCACCCAGGCAGAGGAGAGAGGTCCCGTAACAGACAATCTGGCTTCATGTCAGCAGAGAATCAGTCTTCATATCATAGCAGAGAATCAGGCTTCACGTCAGCCACCAATGCAACAGTCCATTGTCAGATATTTAGGCCCAGCACCCAGGCAGAGGAGAGAGGTCCCGTAACAGACAATCTGGCTTCATGTCAGCAGAGAATCAGTCTTCATGTCATAGCAGAGAATCAGGCTTCACGTCACCCACCACTGTAACAGTCCATTTTCATAAATTTAGGCCCAGCACCCAGGCAGAGGAGAGAGGTCCCGTAACAGACAATCTGGCTTAATGTCAGCAGAGAATCAGTCTTCATGTCATAGCAGAGAATCAGGCTTCACGTCACCCACCACTGCAACAGTCCATTTTCATAAATTTAGGCCCAGCACCCAGGCAGAGGAGAGAGGTCCCGTAACAGACAATCTGGCTTCATGTCAGCAGAGAATCAGTCTTCATATCATAGCAGAGAATCAGGCTTCACGTCAGCCACCAATGCAACAGTCCATTGTCAGATATTTAGGCCCAGCACCCAGGCAGAGGAGAGAGGTCCCGTAACAGACAATCTGGCTTCATGTCAGCAGAGAATCAGTCTTCATATCATAGCAGAGAATCAGGCTTCACGTCAGCCACCAATGCAACAGTCCATTTTCATAAATTTAGGCCCAGCACCCAGGCAGAGGAGAGAGGTCCCGTAACAGACAATCTGGCTTCATGTCAGCAGAGAATCAGTCTTCATATCATAGCAGAGAATCAGGCTTCACGTCAGCCACCAATGCAACAGTCCATTTTCATAAATTTAGGCCCAGCACCCAGGGAGAGGAGAGAGGTCCCGTAACAGAGGATCTGGCTTCATGTCAGCAGAGAATTAGTCTGCATGTCATAGCAGAGAATCAGGCTTCACGTCACCCAACATTGGAACAGTCCATTGGCATATATTTAGGCCCCGGCACCCAGACAGAGGAGAGGTTCATTCAACTTTGGGTAGCCTCGCAATATAATGGTAAAATGAAAATAAAAATAGGATTGAATGAGGAAGTGCCCTGGAGTACAATAATATATGGTTAAGGGGAGGTAGTTAATGTCTAATCTGGACAAGGGACGGTCAGGTCCTGTGGGATCCATGCCTGGTTCATTTTTATGAACGTCAGCTTGTCCACATTGGCTGTAGACAGGCGGCTGCGTTTGTCTGTAATGACGCCCCCTGCCGTGCTGAATACACGTTCAGACAAAATGCTGGCCGCCGGGCAGGCCAGCACCTCCAAGGCATAAAAGGCTAGCTCTGGCCACGTGGACAATTTAGAGACCCAGAAGTTGAATGGGGCCGAACCATCAGTCAGTACGTGTAGGGATGTGCACACGTACTGTTCCACCATGTTAGTGAAATGTTGCCTCCTGCTAACACGTTGCGTATCAGGTGGTGGTGCAGTTAGCTGTGGCGTGTTGACAAAACTTTTCCACATCTCTGCCATGCTAACCCTGCCCTCAGAGGAGCTGGCCGTGACACAGCTGCCTTGGCGACCTCTTGCTCCTCCTCTGCCTTGGCCTTGGGCTTCCACTTGTTCCCCTGTGACATTTGGGAATGCTCTCAGTAGCGCGTCTACCAACGTGTGCTTGTACTCGCGCATCTTCCTATCACGCTCCAGTGCAGGAAGTAAGGTGGGCACATTGTCTTTGTACCGTGGATCCAGCAGGGTGGCAACCCAGTAGTCTGCACACATTAAAATGTGGGCAACTCTGCTGTCGTTGCGAAGGCACTGCAGCATGTAGTCGCTCATGTGTGCCAGGCTGCCCAGGGGTAAGGACAAGCTGTCCTCTGTGGGAGGCGTATCGTCATCGTCCTGCCTTTCCCCCCAGCCACGCTCCAGTGATGGGCCCGAGCTGCGTTGGGTGCCACCCCGCTGTGACCATGCTTCATCCTCATCCTCCTCCACCTCCTCCTCATCCTCGTCCTCCTCGTCCTCCAGTAGTGGGCCCTGGCTGGCCACATTTGTACCTGGCCTCTGCTGTTGCAAAAAACCTCCCTCTGAGTCACTTCGAAGAGACTGGCCTGAAAGTGCTAAAAATGACCCCTCTTCCTCCTCCTCCTCCTCCTCCTCCTGGGCCACCTCCTCTTCCATTCATCGCCCTAAGTGTTTTCTCAAGGAGACATAGAAGTGGTATTGTAACGCTGATAACGGCGTCATCGCCACTGGCCATGTTGGTGGAGTACTCGAAACAGCACAACAGGGCACACAGGTCTCGCATGGAGGCCCAGTCATTGGTGGTGAAGTGGTGCTGTTCTGTAGTGCGACTGACCCGTGCGTGCTGCAGCTGAAACTCCACTATGGCCTGCTGCTGCTCGCACAGTCTGTCCAGCATGTGCAAGGTGGAGTTCCACCTGGTGGGCACGTCGCATATGAGGCGGTGAGCGGGAAGGCCGAAGTTACGCTGTAGCGCAGACAGGCGAGCAGCGGCAGGATGTGAACGCCGGAAGCGCGAACAGACGGCCCGCACTTTATGCAGCAGCTCTGACATGTCGGGGTAGTTGTGAATGAACTTCTGCACCACCAAATTCAGCACATGCGCCAAGCAAGGGATGTGCGTCAAACCGGCTAGTCCCAGAGCTGCAACGAGATTTCGCCCATTATCACACACCACCAGGCCGGGCTTGAGGCTCACCGGCAGCAACCACTCGTCGGTCTGTTGTTCTATACCCCGCCACAACTCCTGTGCGGTGTGGGGCCTGTCCCCCAAACATATGAGTTTCAGAATGGCCTGCTGACGTTTACCCCGGGCTGTGCTGAAGTTGGTGGTGAAGGTGTGTGGCTGACTGGATGAGCAGGTGGAAGAAGAGGAGGAGGAAGCCGAGAAGGAGGAGGTGGCAACAGGAGGCAAAGAATGTTGCCCTGCGATCCTTGGCGGCGGAAGGACGTGCGCCAAACAGCTCTCCGCCTGGGGCCCAGCTGCCACTACATTTACCCAGTGTGCAGTTAGGGAGATATAGCGTCCCTGGCCGTGCTTACTGGTCCACGTATCTGTGGTTAGGTGGACCTTGCCACAGATGGCGTTGCGCAGTGCACACTTGATTTTATCGGATACTTGGTTGTGCAGGGAAGGCACGGCTCTCTTGGAGAAGTAGTGCCGGCTAGGAACAACATACTGTGGGACAGCAAGCGACATGAGCTGTTTGAAGCTGTCTGTGTCCACCAGCCTAAATGACAGCATTTCATAGGCCAGTAGTTTAGAAATGCTGGCATTCAGGGCCAGGGATCGAGGGTGGCTAGGTGGGAATTTACGCTTTCTCTCAAATGTTTGTGAGATGGAGAGCTGAACGCTGCCGTGTGACATGGTTGAGATGCTTGGTGACGGAGGTGGTGGTGGTGTTGGTGGTACATCCCCTGTTTGCTGGGCGGCAGGTGCCAACGTTCCTCCAGAGGCGGAGGAAGAGGCCGAGGCGGCAGCAGCAGAAGAGGTAGCAGGGGGAGCCTGAGTGACTTCCTTGTTTTAAGGTGTTTAGTCCACTGCAGTTCATGCTTTGCATGCAGGTGCCTGGTCATGCAGGTTGTGCTAAGGTTCAGAACGTTAATGCCTCGCTTCAGGCTCTGATGGCACAGCGTGCAAACTACTCGGGTCTTGTCGTCAGCACATTGTTTGAAGAAGTGCCATGCCAGGGAACTCCTTGAAGCTGCCTTTGGGGTGCTCGGTCCCAGATGGCGGCGGTCAGTAGCAGGCGGAGTCTCTTGGCGGCGGGTGTTCTGCTTTTGCCCACTGCTCCCTCTTTTGCTACGCTGTTGGCTCGGTCTCACCACTGCCTCTTCCTCCGAACTGTGAAAGTCAGTGGCACGACCTTCATTCCATGTGGGGTCTAGGACCTCATCGTCCCCTGCATCGTCTTCGACCCAGTCTTGATCCCTGACCTCCTGTTCAGTCTGCACACTGCAGAAAGACTGCAGCAGTTGGCACCTGTGTTTCGTCATCATCAGAGACATGCTGAGGTGGTATTCCCATGTCCTCATCATCAGGAAACATAAGTGGTTGTGCGTCAGTGCATTCTATGTCTTTCACCGCTGGGGAAGGGCTAGGTGGATGCCCTTGGGAAACCCTGCCAGCGGAGTCTTCAAACAGCATAAGAGACTGCTGCATAACTTGAGGCTGAGACAGTTTCCCTGGTATGCATGGGGGTGATGTGACAGACTGATGGGGTTGGTTTTCAGGCGCCATCTGTGCGCTTTCTGCAGAAGACTGGGTGGGAGATAATGTGAACGTGCTGGATCCACTGTCGGCCACCCAATTGACTAATGCCTGTACCTGCTCAGGCCTTACCATCCTTAGAACGGCATTGGGCCCCACCATATATCTCTGTAAATTCTGGCGGCTACTGGGACCTGAGGTAGTTGGTACACTAGGACGTGTGGATGTGGCAGAACGGCCACGTCCTCTCCCAGCACCAGAGGGTCCACTAACACCACCACGACCATGTCCACGTCCGCGTCCCTTACTAGATGTTTTCCTCATTGTTATCGTTCACCACAACAACAAAAATATTATTTGGCCCAATGTATTGTATTCAAATTCAGCTGAATATAAATTTGAGGCCTAGTATTTAGGCGCTGGGTGACAGGTATAGGTTTACTGACAGAATTAGACTTGGAAATGCACAGTAGCGTGTGTGTGAAGTTATTCAGAATGACCCTATCAGCACCTTGATTCTGATATACCCTTTTAGGGATGTATTTAAAGTAGGCCTGATACAGCAGAAACCACTAAATTAGGAAATTGCTAAATTGGGAATTGTATTTCAACCCAGAACAAAAAAATGTGCTTTGACGGACACTAAATAACTTGCCCAGCCAGAACAGTACAGCAGTAACGACAGATTTAGCGGGATATAAATTTGAGGCCTAGTATTTAGGCGCTGGGTGACAGGTATAGATTTACTGACAGA
Source organism: Bufo gargarizans (assembly GCF_014858855.1). Lineage (NCBI taxonomy): Eukaryota > Metazoa > Chordata > Amphibia > Anura > Bufonidae > Bufo > Bufo gargarizans. The sequence goes on from NW_025334702.1 coordinate 10,568, forward strand.
ATTAGACTTGGAAATGCACAGTAGCGTGTGTGTGAAGTTATTCTGAATGACCCTATGTGCACCTTGAATATTATATACCCTTTTAGGGATATATTTCAAATAGCTCTGATACAGCAGAAACCACTAAATTAGGAAATTGCTAAATTGGGAATTGTATTTCAACCCAGAACAAAAAATGTGCTTTGACGGACACTAAATAACTTGCCCAGCCACAACAGTACAGCAGTAACGACAGATTTAGCGGGATATAAATTTGAGGCCTAGTATTTAGGCGCTGGGTGACAGGTATAGATTTACTGACAGAATTAGACTGGGATATGGCCAAAAAATAACCACACTATTGCTGGTTAAATGCACTTGGTGTGACAGCTTGACCAACCACACTACTGAGGGTTAAATGCACTTGGTGACAGGCGCAGCTTGCCCCTGATGTAGTATATGGCCAAAAAATGAACAGACTATTGCTGGTTAAATGCACTTGGTGTGACAGCTTGACCAACCACACTACTGAGGGTTAAATGCACTTGGTGACGGGCGCAGCTTGCCCCTGATGTAGTATATGGCCAAAAAATAAACAGACTATTGCTGGTTAAATGCACTTGGTGTGACAGCTTCACCCTGATGTAGGCTTTAGCCAAAAAACAACCACACCATTGAGGGTTAAATGCACTTGGTGACAGGCGCAGCTTGCCCCTGATGTAGTATATGGCCAAAAAATAAACAGACTATTGCTGGTTAAATGCACTTGGTGTGACAGCTTCACCCTGATGTAGACTTTAGCCAAAAAACAACCACACCATTGAGGGTTAAATGCACTTGGTCACAGCTTGTGCTGGTGCACCACAAGACACAAAATGGCCGCCGATCACCCCAGAAAAAAGTGACTGACAAACGGTCTGGGCAGCCTAAAAACAGTGAGCAATTGAGTATCAGCAGCTCAATGACCCACAGCTGCAGATCGATCAATAATCAAGTCCTTTGGAGGAGTTAATCTGCCTAATCTCGCCCTACTGTCGCAGCCGCAACCTCTCCCTACGCTAATCAGAGCAGAGTGACGGGCGGCGCTATGTGACTCCAGCTTAAATAGAGGCTGGGTCACATGGTGCTCTGGCCAATCACAGCCATGCCAATAGTAGGCATGGCTGTGATGGCCTCTTGGGGCAAGTAGTATGACGCTTGTTGATTGGCTGCTTTGCAGCCTTTCAAAAAGCGCCAAGAAAGCGTCACAAAAGCGCCAAGAAAGCGACGAACACCGAACCCGAACTTTTACGAAAATGTCCGGGTTCAGGTCCGTGTCACGGACACCCCAAAATTCGGTACGAACCCGAACTATACAGTTCGAGTTCGCTCATCCCTAGTCATGGCATATTTAACCCGGAATCGCTCTGAAGCCAAGGAGGAATTTTGTTAAAAGGCCTAGGTTACCTTTTACGCCGTGTGCCAGAAGAACGACTTGCACGGTTCATTTCTGCTACGGTTCAAGTTCTTGATCGGTTTGCTGCCCCCCAGGAGCCACATCACCTGGAAGACTATCTCGATCAATCTAGAAGAGAACAGTTGAATCTTCCTTCCCGTCATTGCCCTGATCCCCCAATCGTGCAAAAAAATAATAATTTTTTGTTAATAATAAAAGTTATACTTTTAATCTTTTGTTAGAAATTATTAATAAAAAAGGTTCTAATTTTCAAAATTTTTATTGTTTGTTTTTAATATTGATTACATATTATCGATTTAGGTAACTATTATTAAATAAGGCCTCATGCACAAGAAAGTTGTGAATCTGTTCCACGAACTGGGGACCACAATTTGCGGTCCTCAATACACGGAACGGCCGCACAATAAAAAAATAAAAAATTATGATATGGTACATAATTACTTCTATTATTTTTTTATCACACCAATGCTTGAGCTGCATGGAAGTTCAGAAAGGCTTTTTTTCACACGAGCGGATGCCATGCGTGACACCCGCTCCGTGAATGATAGCCAAGACCCACAGCAGAAGCACGGAGTGTTAACATGACTGATAATGCTCTATTCCTCTGTGTGACCTTTTTTCTACAAAAACAGTAAACAGTAGAAGTTATCATGTCCCTGCCCACTAGGGGTTGCCCGGGTTTAGAGATGAACCCGGACATAACCATCAGAGCATTTTATGTTCTGAATCTCTACCTTGCCCTGAGCTTGATCGTGCATGGAAAGGGCTCTTTCAACAACACACTGCCGGGCAGATACTTCAGGCAAGCAGTGTTTTTGATGACGTCACCAGCTATGATGGGTTGGCTTTAGCACTGTCCTAGCTTTTGTACAGGCCAGGTCCACGCAGAAGCCCCCACATTAGTGCTGATGACATCACCAAACACACTGTTTGCCGGAATCATCTGCCCGGCAGTGGCTATTTTTTTAATAAAGAGAACACTTTCAATGCACGATCAGACACAGGGCAAGATAGAGAAACAGAACATTAAATGCTCTGATGCTCATATTGCAGGGTCTGCCTGGATTAAAATATGATGTTATATACTTACCAGTTAAGCATAGAAGTATTTTCTTTGTGGATTGAGGGCCTCATTACATTTGGTGTAGTCCTTGGTCAAATCTGAACGCAGACATATACCATTTTTATTAATAAAAAATGGACATGTTTGTGTTTAGCTGTGAGGACATACACAAATTTTAAAATATAAAAAAAAAATTAATTAAGAAATGAGGTATTAGAAGTTAATTACACCAAATTTATAAAAAAATATTGGATTTTACAAAATACCTCAGCCCGCAAGCCCATGTCAAGGGTCATCATTCTCTTGCGAGTCCCTAATCTAAACTAACTATTTTGGGGGAATGGACCATTGGATGCGGATCGTGGATCCCATTCAAGTGAATGGTATCGCAATCCGCATGCGGCTGTCCCACGGTCGGTGCCCATGCATTGTGGACCATGTGCAAGAGGCTTTTAACATCTTATTGTTTTTGGTGGTACCCTAGCAACATCTATTCCTCCTTCCTTTTTTTTTGTGCCGCAAAATGTGTCCCTCTTTCTTCGTTTACAAAGTTGGAAGGTATGGAATAAAGTTGCTAACAGCAAATGTCGGCATAATGGATAAATTTATCATGCGCCATTGAGATAAAGATGGCGCCCGCTCACCCAAGTGCCGACTGCAATGTCTACGATCAGTCTATTGACTGATTGTGGACATTTAACCCTTCAGATTCTGTGGTCAATACGGACCACAGTATCTGAAGGGTCTCTTCCATCTTTGATGCCCCTGATCACCCCTTTCTCCCCCTGCAGGATCGGGGGAGCTGACAATTTGGTGTGAGAGCACCTGTGTGTGCGCCTATTTAGCTTTTTTTTTTTTTTTAGGCCTTGCCCGCCAGAATTATGGTGGACAAGGCTTCATAAATGCCCCCCATTGTCTTTTTCAATTTTGCCCAACAAAAGGAGAACCTGCAGTAATGATTTAAAACCCACAGCACAAGACACTTTAGATACCGTCAAGCACAGTGGCAATTATATGAGCACCTTTAGGGTGCTGTCACACTTTTTGTAATGCAATTTTTGAAGCCAAAACCAGGAGTAGATCATAAAAGGAGAGAAATTACGAAGCACAGGTCTACCTGATGCAGTGTCCTGAAACACACTGCTTAGGGTACTTTCACACTAGAGTTTTGCTTTTCCGGCACTGAGTTCCGTCAAAAGTGCTCAATGCCGTAAAAGAACTTATCCGGTATATCCCAATCAACTCTGAATGGAGAGTAATCCATTCAGGATGCATCAGGACGTCTTCAGTTCAGTAATTTTGACTGATCAGGCTACGGTTTTATCTCCGGCAAAAAAAACTGAAGACTTGCCGGAATGCTGGATTTGGCATTTTGTTTTCTATAGGATTGTATTAGTGCTGGATCCAGCATTCAAAATACCGGAATGCCAGATCCGTCCTTCTGGTCTGTGCATGCACAGACTGAAAAAAAGGTGAAAAAAATAGATGCCGGGTCCGTTTTGCCGGATGACACTGGAAAGAAGGATCCGGCAATTCAATGCATTTTTCTGACTGATCAGGCTGCTCACTATCTCCTTGTTCAGACATGGCAGGGACAGGCTTTCAATAAAATGCAGGTTAAGTACAGTCTTACACACTTTTTGCATTGCTATGGGCAAACGCTACTTTGTAGATGTTGTTGTGACAGCTTAAAGGGGTTCTGCACTTTGTTTAAACTGATGATCTATCCTCTGGATAGATCATCAGCATCTGATTGGCGAGGGTCCGTCACCGGTCCGACACCGATCAGTGCCGCAGCCTTCTCACTGTTTAACGCCGGCCCAGTGACATCACAACTAGTATCAACTTGCCTGGGCGGGGCTAAGCTCTGTTCACTTGAATGAAGCTTAGCCCTGCCCCCAGGCAAGTTTATACTAGTCATGACGTCACTGGGCCGACGGTAAACAGTGAGAAGGCCGCGGTGCTGCTGGAGAGTGCCACTGCCTTTTCAAACAGCTGATCGGTGGGGGTCCCGGGTGTCGAACCCCTGCCGATCAGATGCTGATGATCTATCCAGAGGATAGATCATCAGTTTAAACAAAGTGCAGAACCCCTTTAAGTTGTCACAACGACTGTTAAAGGGCCAGACACCTACAAAGTAGCGGTTGCCCATAGCAATGCAAAAAGTGTGTAAGACTGTACTTAACCTGCATTTTATTGAAAGCCTGTCACTACCATGTCTGAACAAGGAGATGGTGAGCAGTCTGACCTTAGCAGGTCTCCTGCAGCAGCCGCAGCTGGTCCTAGTGCATCACCAGCCGTTGCAGCACCAAGCATCATGCCCTTAACAATGCCTTATTATCTAGGAGCTCCCTGGTTCCCACGATACGCAGGGGAAGCTCATACTTTAAGGGAATTTAAAGAAAAAATGTTGGCTATATTCAGATTGCACCCTGTGTCAGTGGAACAGCAAATGGAAATCCTCTTTGCACAATGGGAAGGAGCTGCCCTGACACTGGGTTCACACCTGAGCGTTCTGAAAGGAGCGCTCTGTATGCGCGATTGTACCGGCGTTTACAATCGCGCATACAGAGACAAGCGAACGCCCATTGTCGCGCGTTCCCGAAAGTCTATGTACGGGAACGCGTGACAAAACGCCTCAAAGAAGCTCAAGAACTTTTTTGAGCGTAGGGCGTTTTTCAGCGTGTTGTAAAAACGCGCTGTAAAACGCTCAAGTGTGAACCAGGGCCATAGGGAAGCATTGGTTTTCATGTGTTGAGCGTTTTACAGCGCGTTTGAACGCGCTGTAAAACGCTCAGGTGTGAACTCAGCCTTAGAGAAGTGAAATCCTGGCCAAGCTCAGAGAGAAAAACACTGGAGCAGAGAATTTGCATTATCCTTGCAGGAAGCCCTGCGAGCTGTTATACAGGTAGATCCCCATGAAGCAGAGGATCAAGATAAAACGCTGAGGCAACAATTCATTGAAGGTGTTAGGACAGAAAGCTTAAAATGCCAGTTAAAAATGTTAGCTGCACAGCACCCAAGTTTTACAGCAAGACACGGAGGCTCCTATTGCTATCTCCTTCTTTACTTTCCACCAATAGCAGCAAAGAAGAAATTTACATAATCATAACAATAAAGGACCCTCCCCTGACAGATCCTATAATAAGCAGTGTCCTCTTCAGTAACTTCCTCTTTCTTTGCTGCTTCCACCAAGATAAGTAACATCTATTTCAGTATATTTTTGTGGCATGATTGCTGTGATTTAAGGGTTAAGCTCTGAGCTTCTGCTTGCTCAGACTACTGTATGTCAGACTGTGTCTCTTAATGGAGTTTATTCCCCTTATATATATTTGTATATTGTTTCTAGGCCTTCATATCTTTGGGATTCATTCTAGGCCCCTTTCCCTCGCTTGGGGGGTTCTCCCCCCCCTTTTTTTTTCTTATTGTTACCCGTTTTGTTTTTCCCTGTATTATTTTCCGTTTGCGATTATGGGCTTCCGGTTTCCCACCCTTATTCTGGCCGTTACCTGCGGCCTGCTCCGGCGTCCGGAGGTGTTCCTCCACTCTTTGCTCTCCTCTACTTGGTGCTCCGTTCACCATCTCTCTCCGGCGCCGGCTCTGCTTATTTCCCGCTGGTCGCGAGATCTCGGCGGCCATTTTGCGAGCTCCCGCGCGTGTTCTCGCGGGATTTCGGCACTGCATCTACACCGGATGGTCTCGGCTCCTCTCTGCGGCTCCTGGGGGGATTAACCCCTCGTTTTGGTTAGTTGGGGGGTTGTTAGGCTAGCACTTGCCATTTTAGCTTCCCCTTAGGTTACCTGCAGCTGTAGACCTGATTTATTAGTTATCATTATTATTTATCATTATTATCTGAATAGACCAAGCATGTCATCCGACCGATCCCCATCTGGACCTACCCCCCTCCATCTGGGGAGCCCAGAAGGTCTGAGATGAATGCACAGGCCCTGGAGTTGCAGCGCTCAGTATCTAGCGCAATAATTGAAGCCATGGGATCCATGTCATCCATGTTATCCCAGACCATCTCCCAGGCTTTGTCTGTCCATGCCCCTGGCCCCTCTAGTCAGACGCCTGCTATACCTCATCCGCAGCCTGCCGTTTATGATACTCCTAATATACAGGAGAACCTGACTGGTGTGAATTCAGCCACCCTTGAGAGCGTGCATAGATCACGCAAAAGAGCCTTACCGCGCTAGGCAGAAAGGGCGCGCACGTGGAAATGTGCTAGAGCACAAAATAGCGATGTCGAATCAGAATTGGATTCTGATACGGAGGCTAATGCGGAGGCGAACTGCCATTCCGAGGAGGAGATGGAATATGATATTCCAGGCACTACTGGCCCTAGGCCTTCCACCTTCGGGTCTATGGGTCTTGCCTCCACCGCCCCTAATGCGGCATCTACCCTGGTGGATCCCTCTGGCACCCCCTTATTCGACCCTTGGTCAGCGGAGTGGCTGCCGATAGCTCATGTGAGCGATTATTTAGAGCATTGGGTGCGCCGTCCTCTGAGCAAAGAGGCGCGCAGCAAGCTCAGATCTGAGTGCCCCAGACCATTGATCCTCAACAAGGTCTGTGAAACGCCGGCAGTGGATCCCAAGATGACACAGTTCTTGGCGAAATCCGGCTGGAACCCCCGTAAGGGGTTGGATTCGGCAATTAAGAGCTGCCAGGACAAGCTCCTTGACATTTTTGGCCCCCTTGCCAAAATTTTTGAAATGGCCAGAGTGGACGGCTCTCCGATAGATCCGGAGGAGCTTACTGGCTGGATACAGAGAGCCATTTGTATTGCGGGCAACACCAACTCCTCCCTGGCCATTGAACGGCGTAAAGCCATACTATTCAAAATGGATCCTAAACTGGCCAACCTGGCACTTACTGAGGCAGGTAAGGATGCACAGGGTCTGCTTTTCGGGCATTCCTTTATCAAGGACCTCAGCAGATATGTGGGAGCATTTACTGCCCTGGACAAGGCCCAGTCCTCCATGCGTAGGGTTTGTCAGGGACGGGGGGGTCTCCACTAGGGCTGGCAGTAGTAGGGGCCGTCTGTCCGGCCGTTCAAGTTTCCAGGCTTCCCGGCCAGAGGCGGCCAATGGCGTTCAAGATCCGTTAGTGGGACTCTGAATTTCCGAAAATCCTTCGGTAAGTCTTTCCCCAGTGGGGACTTCTTTGGTTCCTTGTGTCGGGGGCAGACTCCGTCTTTGTTCCCACGTTTGGTCCAGCATTACATCAGACCCACGGGTGCTGACCACTGTGCAGGGGTTCCACATAGAACTTACGGAATCGCCAGATCTTATCCCTTCTACCCCACCACTTCCTCTGGCATTACCAGACAGGGTGCTCGTGGATTTAGAACTGTATTCCCTTTTTCAAAACAGGGCGATAGAAAGGGCCCCTCCTACTCCGGAGGGTGTACTCAGCAACATTTTTCTAGTGCAGAAAAAGGGTGGACAAATACGTCCGGTGATAAATCTCCGTGCCCTGAACTCTGTGGTGCGCTATCGCCACTTCAAGATGGAGGGAATTCACCTCCTTCGGGACTTGCTGATTCTGGGGGACTGGATGGTGAAGCTGGACCTCAAGGATGCCTATCTGACGGTCCCGATTGCCTCTTCGTCCAGGGATCTTCTGCGCTTCCTGTGGAGGGGCAAAGTGTGGCGCTTCACTTGCCTGCCGTTCGGCCTTTCTTCGGCACCTTGGTGCTTTACCAAGCTTCTGCGCCCGGTCATGGCCTGGTTACGGAGTCGGGGTGTGTGTCTAGTCATCTTTCTAGACGACATCCTCATTATGCATCAATGTCAGTCGACGCTGCTACAACACCTTCTGTGGACCTCGAACCTCCTTACGGCTCTTGGATTTCTGCTCAACCCCGAGAAACCCTGCCTCACGCCGTCTCGACGGATGGAGTTCCTAGGCTTCAGGGTGGACTCTGTTGCGGAGTCTCTCAGTCTTCCGTCAGAGAAGTTGCGGACGATACGCAAGGAGTTGAGACATGCCCTCTCAGCTACCTCCCTATCCCTACGCCACCTGGCTTGCATCATTGGCCTGCTGGCCTCCTCTATCCAGGCGGTGTTCCCCGTTCCTCTCCATTATCGGGCCCTACAGCGCCTGAAGTTTGCCCACCTTCGTGCCGGGGCCTCGTTCGCGGACGCGGTGTTTCTGGACCAGGAAGCGCGGGAGGAACTTCGTTGGTGGATATGCAACTTGGAAGCCTGGAACGGCAGAGCAATCTTCGGATTTCAACCAGAATTCACGGTGGAGTCGGACGCGAGTCTCCAAGGCTGGGGTGCCCACTGCGAGGGTATTTCCACAGGGGGTCGATGGTCGGAGGCCGAGACCCAACTTCACATCAACGCTCTGGAACTCCTGGCGGGCTCGTTTGCCATCCGGAATTTTACCAATGGCATCGCACATGCATGCATCCGATTACGCATGGACAATGTGTCGGCGGTCCGCTATGTCAATCACCTGGGCGGCACCCAATCGGCTACCTTGGCCCGACTGGCGAAGGAGTTCTGGTCCTACTGTTTTTCCAGGGACATCATGATACAAGCGGAGTACCTTCCGGGTCTACACAACTACCGAGCGGATCGGAGTTCCGGATGCTTCACGGACGGCAGCGACTGGAGGCTCGCACCGGAGATGTTCTCCACGATCTCGGACACCTGGGGTCCTTGCGCCATAGACCTCTTTGCGTCACGGCTCAATACTCACCTTCCCAGGTTCTTCAGCTGGCGCCCGGATCCGGAGGCGGAGGCGGTGGACGCGTTTCTCCAGGACTGGTCGTCAGCTCTACATTACGCGTTTCCATCTTTTGCCAGGATCCCGAGGATGCTGCTACAGACTCGTCGTCAGATTGCGGAATTGGTGGTGGTGATCCCCTTCTGGGAGTCTCAAACCTGGTATCCGATCCTCCTGGTGGATGTACCTCTCCTTCTTCCGGATCGGACGGATCTCCTCCAGGACCCTCTGGGTGCTCCACATCCCCTGCTGGTCGACGGCTCCCTTTAACTTCTGGCGTGCCGAATCTCAGGACTCCCGGAGAGGTCGAGGGAATTTCGGAGGCAACTAGACGCCTCCTGGACAACGCGTGGGCTCCCGGCACCCGAAAGTCTTACCAGTTAGCTTGGGGATCTTGGGTTAGCTGGTGCGTGGAACGGGACCTGGATCCCATTTCGGCGCCTGTGACCCATTTATTACAATTCCTTACGTCTCTTTTTGAAGCAGGAAAAGCTTATCGGACCATTAATTTGTTCCGTTCAGCGATTTCTTCTACTCATCAGGGTTTGGATGGCGTTCCGGCGGGTCAACACCCTTCGGTGTCATGCCTATTACGTGGCTCACGCTTGGCTCGGCCTCCTCGGCCACGCTTCACCACTACGTGGGACGTTTCCCTGGTCCTTTCTTTCCTCTCTGCGTGGCCTGAAAACGCGGCTCTTTCCCTCCGTCAGCTGTCGGCCAAGTTGTTGACCCTCTTTTGCCTCATTTCCTGTAAGAGGGTTTCCGATGTCAGGGCTCTGGATCATGATGCGAGATCCTTTACTCCCGAGGGCGTCACGTTTAACATTACGCGGCGCACCAAGACCAATATTCGGTCTGTGTCTTATCCCTGTTTCCCGTCTTCTCCGGGGCTTTGTCCTGTAGCCTGCTTGCGGGAATATGAGTTGCACACTCGGACTCGCCGCTCTGCGGACATCCCACAACTGTTCCTCTCTATTCGCCATCCTTTTGGCCCGGTGACTAGTCCCACTTTGGCGCGTTGGATGAAGTGGGTCATGTCCCTTTCAGGGATTGTTACGACGGTCTTTACCGCTCATTCGGCCAGGGGCGCGGCTGCCACTGCCCTGGCTGTTTCGGGGACTCGTTTGGAGGATATTTTGCGTTTGGCTGACTGGTCTAGGGCCACGACGTTTAGAGAATTTTATTTTCGTCCGCCCCTCATGTGTTTTCTTCTATTATTGATCTGCTTTGAACTTGCAATAGGAGCCTCCGTGTCTTGCTGTAAAACTAAATGATTTTCCTATTTCATGACGTAAAGTCATAGTTTTATTAAAGACACGGAGGCGAGTATTGCCCACCCTGGGTTTTTCCTGCCCGCCCTTTTATTGTGTGTTTATGATTGGACTGTTTACATTGTCTTTTATTGTTATTTATTACGTATATTTATATTACTGAATATTTATGGTTCTGTTTATCAGCGACCTTATGGTGTACGACCGTTTCCAGGGTCGATCTTGTTCAGTTACTGCCTGATTCTTACACTGGCTATATTATTTGCTCTGTTTCAGGTTGAAGTTTCCTCGGCGTATGGACTTCTACGTTGTTCCAGGTTTCCTAAAGTGTTAGCCAAGTTGGCTTGATTCTACAGTTTGATGGACCAGACTGGCTGCCGGTTCTAGGGTCCAGTTCCAGTTTCCGGTTGCGGTTCCAGTTACGGTTATGCGGTTGGTGTCGTGGATACAAAGAAAAAGGAAGTTACTGAAGAGGACACTGCTTATTATAGGATCTGTCAGGGGAGGGTCCTTTATTGTTATGATTATGTAAATTTCTTCTTTGCTGCTATTGGTGGAAAGTAAAGAAGGAGATAGCAATACTCGCCTCCGTGTCTTTAATAAAACTATGACTTTACGTCATGAAATAGGAAAATCATTTAGTTCTTCCTTCCTAGACTTCAAAGAGCTAGCTATCAGTATTCTGGGGAAAAACCCACAACCGGAGCTTGCTAGGCCTGTTGAAATATCTGTGAATAAGCCAGCTATATCTCCAAAAAATCACCCTATAGTTGGTCAGGAAGCCCAAGCTCCAGTTCCTGATGCAGTTGCTGCCTTGACAGAGCAAGTCAACTTCCTAACCAAAAGTCTGGAGAAAGTATGCCAAAAACTAGAACACTGGGAGAAACCCTTATTGCCGGAGGATGAGACACCATTACCAAGGAAGCATTTCCCTCCTCATTATAAAGAGACATCCCAGAAACTCTGGTAGATTCCCCACTGACCACTTTAATGAACAAAAGCGACCCATTTGTACATACTGTCACAAGCCATCTCATACAGAAATGATGTGATGGCAGTTAAAACGTCGACCCGAGGCCAAGGACTGCCCCTCAGGAGGTAGAGCAGTAGGTCCAGAAGATCCCAGCTGTAAGCCCAGATATGTAGGACCCCATCCAGAAGTGGTTCTCCGAATCAATGGAGTTCCCTTTGTTGCCTTATTGGATACCGGGTCTCAAGTCACAATGATCCAACAGACTGCATTTGAGGAATACTGGGAACACAACTAGCTGACACAGCCACCAGAATCTTGGCTGAACATTATAGCCAGCAACGGCAAACCCGTGCCAGTGCATGGGTACTGGGAGCCAAATCTTCAAGTGGGAGGAACCACACTACCCCAACGAGGTATCATTGTTGTGCAAGTTAGGAAGAAAACAACCCTCCAGTAGTCCTAGGAATGAACGTCCTTAGGAACTGTTATACTGAAATGCTGGAGGCTTTGCACAAGTCTATGCCTACCGCTTCACCTGCCTCCAGAAAGGTGATACCACAGACCATCCGTGTATTAGGTGCACAACAGAAAATTTGATAATGAGAAAAGAGAGATTTGCTGTGCTCGCATCAGAGGTAACCAACCAGTGATCCTTAAACCCAATACTGAAACACTCCTATGGTGCCGAGCTGCTCTTGGAATTCAAGGCCAAGACTACCAAGCCCTAGTAGAACCTATCAACCTAGAGGACCATCTCTAGTCTGAGTTGCAAGAAGCCTAGTGACCGTTTCTCAAGGTAAAGTGCCAATTTGTCTCCTGAACTTAAGTAGTAGCAGTATAACCTTGACCAAGCACTACCCTGTTGCTCAGTTGTTGCAAGTCACTTTTCAGGATGTTATCAGTGTACCTGAAACTACGACTGAACAGCCTACTCGGAAGCTGAATAATGGAGTCTTAAAAGTCATGAAGGAACATTATCAAGCCTTCAGTAAACATCCTTCAGATTATGGAGAGGTCAGTATAATCAAGTAGTTATGAGCGGCAGGTGCCATATTCGATTTCGACGAAATTCGCGAATATTCGATAGAATATTCGTTTTATATTCTTTGAAATCGAATATTCGTCATTATTCTTGTTATCGTGATTAATATGCGATTTAAATAATCGCGTATTGCGATTGTAACTTAAAGGCTACTATCCTATTGAAATAGCAATGCGATTAATTCAAGTTATAATAATCAAATTTTTATTTTAACTTAGCACTGCTATTTTCCATATTCGTTAATTCTAGCCTAATATGGAATATAGCAGTGCTAAGTTAAAATCGAAATTCGATTATTATAACTTGAATTAATCGAATTGCGATTTCAACTTGGACCTGGTTTACTATGGTTGGCTTGGTAGAATTAGCGAATATGACGAATATATTCGTCATATTCCACAAAACGAATATAACGAATGTATTCGTCATATTCCACAAAACGAAGATAACGAAGTATTCTGCATCTTCGTTTTAGCTACCTATTCATCAACTTCGCTAATTCTAGCAATCATATAGGAAAGTTTACTATAGCGACAGTTAAGTTTAATTCGCTATGCGATTATATGACTGCTTTTAAAAAAAAAATATATAGAATAATTAGAATACCTGATAATTATTATAATTATTCTATTTATAAAAAAAAAGCAAAGTAATATAATCGCATAGCGAATTAAACTTAGCTGTCTCTATAGTAAACTTTCCTATATGATTGCTAGAATTTGCGAAGTTGATGAATAGGTAGCTAAAACGAAGATGCAGAATACTTCGTTATCTTCGTTTTGTGGAATATGACGAATACATTTGTTATCTTCGTTTTGTGCAATATGACGAATACATTCGTCATATTCGCTAATTCTACCAAGCCAACCATAGTAAACCAGGTCCAAGTTGAAATCGCAATTCGATTAATTCAAGTTATAATAATCGAATTTCGATTTTAACTTAGCACTGCTATATTCCATATTAGGCTAGAATTAACGAATATGGAAAATAGCAGTGCTAAGTTAAAATCGAAATTCGATTATTATAACTTGAATTAATCGCATTGCTATTTCAATAGGAGAGTAGCCTTTAAGTTAAAATCGAAATTCGATTATTATAACTTGAAATAATCGAATTGCGATTTCAACGTAATTCTCAAATCCTACAGTACATTCTAGTATATGGAGACGTTCCCATGGTGATGGGGACGCTCCATGAGCACGAAAGTCGGCAGAAGCGGCAACGGGCACTGACTGGAGCATCCAGGAAGCCAGGAATCCAAAGGACAGGTAAGAACAACTTTAGGGAAGTGGGAAAGAAAAAAATATAACAATAGAAAAAAAAAAATATGAATATTCGAAATATCGAATTTATATCACTATATTCAAAATATTCGCGAATTAGCGAAGTGCCGATATTCGCGAAAAAAATTCGATATTCGAATATTCGCGCTCAACACTATAATCAAGCACACCATCCCTACCAGTTCACACTCTCCAATTAAAGTAAGGTACCGGCCTATACCACCAACAATGTACCAATCTGTGAAAAAAATGATCCAGGAGATGAAAGATTAAAAAATCATCAAGGATAGCCATAGTCCATGGGCTGCACCTCTAGTCCTTGTCCGAAAGAAAGATGGTGACATTCGGTTTTGTGTGGACTACAGGAAGATTAATCAAATTACCCACAAGGATGCCTATCCTTTACCAAGAATCGAGGAGTCCTTGACAGCATTAGGCTCCTCAGCTTACTTTTCAACTCTGGATTTAAACAGTTGGTACTGGCAGGTACCCATGGCTACTGAAGATCGTTAAAAAACAGCATTTACTACCCCTATGGGCCTATTTGAATTTAACTATATGCCGTTTGGACTTTGCAATGCACCTGGAACTTTCCAAAGACTAATGGAATGCTGTTTAGGCCACAAGAACTTTGAAACTGTCTTGTTATACCTAGATGATGTCATCATCTACTCCAAATCCTATGAAGACCACTTAAAACATCTTGCAGAAGTTTTTCAAGTCCTCATCAAGCACAGACTCAAGATCAAACCCTCTAAGTGCTACCTGCTTAAACCAGAAGTCAAGTACCTGGGACATACCGTATTGTCAGTTCTGAAGGTGTCAAGCCAGATCCAGAGAAGATAGCTGCAGTCTGGAATTTGCCTACTCCTACCACAGTAAAAGAGGTGAGAAGTTTTCTTAGTTTTGCAGGATACTACAGACGTTTTATCCCTCACTTCACCCAGATTGCTGAGCCGATATAAGAACGCGTGAGAGGGCATCCCAAGAAGTACCATAAAGCCCAGATACCAATCGAATGTAATGAAGACAGATATCGCTTTCCAACTTCTGAAGAAAAGGTTGACCGAACCACCTGATTACCAACAGTCATTCCATCTCTACACTGATGCCAGTAAGAAAGGCCTGGAAGCTGTTCTGTCTCAACTGCAAGAAGGTAAAGAGAGAGTATTTGCTTATGATAGCAGATCTCTTAGAGGTGTCGAGAAAAATGACCAGAACTACAGTTCCTTCAAACTGGAATTCCTTGCACTTGTGTGAGCTGTCACTGAAAAATGTAAAGACTTCCTTGCAGCAACACCATTTGTGGCCTATACTGATAACAACCTACTGGCGCACCTCAACACAGCCAAGTTAGGAGCCTTAAAACAAAAATGGGCCTCACGTCTTGCCAACTACAACTTTATGGTCAAGTACCGAACAGGCAAGTCAAATGAGAATGCAGATGCTTTATCCCGTCTGCCTACCAGAGAAGATCCTACTGAACAGGAAGACATATAGGAAGAAGTAGAGATGCCGGCTTTCTATAAACATTTTGCTCAACAAGATGCTATCACCATCAAAGGCCAAGGTAAAGAACCACAGCGGCCAGAGGAAGCGCGAGCACACGCGTGAAACGGCCGTAGCCGCTACCATTTGCTATAGAGTGTCCGCCCCAGGATCCCATATGCGCACTGTTTTCTTATGAAGATTGAATAAAGAAGCAACATTGTATCAACTTCAGTGAGTGCCGCGCATCTTTTTTTTACTCCTCTACATTTAGCGAACTGTTTTGGCTTGTCCTCTCTAACGCTGAGCACCACGTACGAAGTTACCATACCACAGAACCGGTTTCTTGTAACACAGTAAGGGCTGGAAACTAAGTGTGAGCAGTGCCGCCATATTAATTTACTCACTTTCACCAAGGTAAAGAAGTCCTAAACTTTCAACAGCAGAAATCCAGCACCCCAAGTTGAGAAAGAAAGGTGGATCACATTGCAAGCAGAGAGCAGAGTATTAGGTGAACTACAAGATTTCTTCACTAGTGGAAGAACACCAGAAAGAATCCGCAGAAAGAATGCAGATCCAGAGCTGCTCAAGCTATGGAAACACAGAAAGCAACTCTTCATGCAAAATGGACTAATGTTGAGAAGAACTCTAGATCCCATCAACAATGATCAACTGCATCATATTATAGTACCACGCCGAGATGCCAGAATTGTCCTTGAAATGTACCACGATAGGTCAGGACACTTTGGTGTACAGAAAACGGGAGCTACCATCCGCCGAAGATTTTATTGGGTTGGAATGAGACAAGATATTGAAAATTGGTGTCGAGAATGTTCCACTTATGCCATTGGAAGAAGTTAAAGACATGACCAAAGTGCACGATCACATCCCATTGTAAGTCGAACACCTCTAGAAATAGTGGCCATTGATCACTTAAAGCTAGAACCAAGTTGCTCAGTATATACCTTCGTCATGACAATAATTGATCACTACACCACATTTGTAGTAGTTGTACCTATTAAAGACTTGACAGCCAAAACTGCTGAAAATGTTTTCTGGAAGCATTTCCTGTTGCCCTATGGATGCCCTGAAAAGATTCTCACATATCAAGGATCTGCCTTTAAATCCCAACTCTTCCATGAACTATGTTTACTTCATAATTGTCAGAAGATGAGAACAACAGCGTACCATCCTCAAGTTAACAGAATTTGCGAGAAGATAAACCACCAAACCTTGATTGAGATGTTGAGAGCTGAACCACCTGATAAAAGAACTGATTGGCTAACTCTACTACCTCAATTGATGTATATTTACAAAAACACCATCCATTGTTCTACGGGATACACTCCATATTATATGGTAAGATTTATAAGGTAAACCAGCTCACCTGCCACAACTGTTGCAGTCCTTGGGTGCACAGGAAACCATGGGGAGACCTCTTGAGATAAGGTTAAAAGAGAAAAACGATCCAGCACTCTTGTAATTTTTGAGCCGTCGGTTCTTTTTATTACGGTGATAAAAATTTGTACAGTTATACAACCTCCATTAGTGTAATTCGCAGTCTACGCGTTTCGAACTATACAGTTCTTATTCATGACACTCCATATTACCTTATGTTTGGCCGTCAAGGAAGATTACCTGCAGATCTCACCTTGGATATACAAGTTCCAGATTCCATCAATCCTTTACCACAAACAGATTGGGCGAGTGAACATCAAAAATGCCTAGCTGATGCCCAAGATCCGCATAGCGAATGTACGCCAAAAGCAACGGAAAGACTATGATCAGTATGCAAAGGCAGAACCTTTACAAATTGGTAACCATGTGTGGTTGAAAAATAATCATCGCACTAGTAAACTGGATAGTAAATGGGAAAGAGAACCCTACGTCATCACAGCTATTCCTGATCCTGAGACTTATATCTACGAAGTCACCAAAGAGAACATAGCACCACAAATAGTGTATCACAACCGTCTCAAGTTGTGTTTAAAGGAAGCGGTCAGGAAGAAGTTCCAATCCAAGAAGAAACTCCATACACAGAAAAATTGTCTGAAAAGTCACCTGATCCAGTAGAATCAACACAGTCTATTGGGAAACTATTATTGGACTCATATCCTCTACACTGGTTCCTTACACCATGGCTTAACTTTGTTGTTCCCGCCAATAATAATACAGCCCCACTTCAGCCGGAATAACTACCTCATGAAGAATCCTCAGAAGCTCAAGATGTACCAAGTTACCTTTAACCAAGGCCTATGGAGCCACAGCCACTTCGAAGATCCGACCGGACCACTAAAGATCAGCCGCCTGCCCGTTATAGGGAGTTCCTACAACAGCAGCCGAAGAGGAGACTTCCAGCCCTTCCAGTTCAACAATGATTGCATTCTTGCATCCTTTGGAGCTACAGAGCCAGAGTAAGAGACTCATTGCCTTCATTATTGGCCTTCCTTTAAGGACTCTCTAAAGACTCCTTTGCTGATGTTTTGCAACGTTCAAGTCATGTGCCTGGAGATGGACTTTGACGCACTAAAGCCCTCCGTGATGTTCTACAACCTTTATGCCTCATGCCCAGGGAACGGACTTATGCCCTGTGAGCCTCCTGAGAAGTTTCCCTTTTTGTTTTACATTATGGACTATCCTGGTCTTTACTGTTTCTCTGTACCAGGTCAGTGCCCCCAGTTCCCCAGTTACAAGAGAAACTACGGCCCTTGTCACTTATTCTATTTTGTGATGCTCCTGATATATAAATATGCCTAACCTAATTCTCTTTTAGCCAAAGAAGGGAGAACACAAGAATGGGGTAATGGTAATGGTATTGTGTATATGCGTGCATGCTCTTTTTATATTTTTCAGGTGATGTATCATCAGGCAAGAGTGCATCGAGGACGACTTACATTAAAGAACGGGGGGATGCAGTGTCCTGAAACACACTGCTTAATGTTGTGATTGTGTTTCATGTAAATTGTGCTTGTAAATGTGTTCTCATAAAGTTGCATAGGGAGGGGGAGGTTCTAACAAGCCTCCCAGGGCTAACTCTGTCCTACACATAGCACACAGTGCTCAGTACACAGTGCAGAGTAAAGGAGGTTAGTGCGTGATGTCTGAGGACAAGCTGAACCTTAGAAGCCATTGTGGAGAGTTATCCAAACTCCATACTTAGTTCCATGTACCAGCCAGTGGTGTATCTCTGTTTTGTGCTGCCCTAGGCGAGACTAAACTCGGGCACCCCCCTAATATAAATTTGATCCACCCCTTCCTGTCAAGGCCAAACCCCTTTCTCTCTAAACCCCACCCCTTCCTATGTGCCATCCACAGATCCTCCCCTAAACAGTGCCATCCACAGATCCCCCTCCCCTAAACATTGCCATCCACAGATCCCCTCCCCTAAACAGTGCCATCCACAGATCCCCCTCCCCTAAACAGTGACATCCACAGATCCCCCTCCCCTAAACAGTGCCATCCACAGATACCCCTCCCCTAAACAGTGCCATCCACAGATACCCCTCCCCTAAACAGTGCCATCCACAGATCCCCCTTCCCTAAACAGTGACATCCACAGATCTCCCTCCCCTAAACAGTGACATCCACAGATCCCCCTCCCCTAAACAGTGACATCCACAGATCCCCCTCCCCTAAACAGTGACATCCACAGATCCCCCTCCCCTAAACAGTGACATCCACAGATCCCCCTCCCCTAAACAGTGACATCCACAGATCCCCCTCCCCTAAACAGTAACATCCACAGATCCCCCTCCCTGACGCTCACAGGAGTACATTTATAAACTAATCAGTAACTTTTTAACTTTAATCATTGTTGATCTCTTTACTGGATACCTTACTCTGTCTTAGCTCCGGTAACAGCAGGCAGTGCGGGCGGCGCTCACTCACTGACGTCACGCGCCTGCACCGCCTAGTGGGAGGAGCAGGCGCGTGACGTCAGTGAGTGAGCACCGCCCTCACTGCCTGCTGTTACCGGAGCTAAGACAGAGTAAGGTATCCAGTAAAGAGATCAGCAATGATTAAAGTTAAAAAGTTACTGATTAGTTTATAAATGTACTCCGGTGAGCGGCGTGGCCCTGTATATTCTAACCCCCAGGAAAGCGTCCCTGTCACCATGGGAACGCCTGGGGGTTAGAATATACAATCGGATTTGAGTTTTCACAATCTCACTGAGATCGTGAAACCTCAGATCCGATGGTATATTCTAACCCCCAGGCAAGCGTCCCCGTCACCATGGGAACGCCTGGGGATTAGAATATACCATCAGATCTTCTGAGAATAGCGGCATATAAGACGGATGGGACAAGGGGCAAACAAGGCATTTTGCCGCCCCATTGGCAAGTGCCGCCCTAGGCAAATGCCTTGTTTGCCTCGTGATAGATACGCCACTGGTACCAGCCCATAGAAGGGAAAAGGTTACAGAGAAAACCAGGCAACCCAGAGAGGGAATGAGAATATTGACAGAGGAAGGTAACTGTCATTTATCAGACTACAGACTCCTTTGCATTAGGTGGGGAGATCCCAAGCTACAAGCTACCCACCACAATTAATGACAAAAAGGCCATTTGTCTGAATATAGTATCCCTAGAAGAGGATACAGAAGTATAGGATTATATAGTACAGCAGAGATAGTTCATTCCTCCTACCTGGAGAAATAAGAGAGAGACTGATTGTCATAGAGGACTATTCCTTATGCAACTTCTGGGAACTAATGTGAATCACTGTAAAAGCTGCCTTGATGTAAATGACTTTTGCATACATTGATGACCGCTTCAGTAAAGTGTCGGGAGTTTGTTAAAGGGTTTCTGTCATGGGAAAAATCGTTATGTAGCTGACTGACATTTTAGCAATGTGCTAATATCAGCAGTACATAACAGTTTGTTTGTTAACTTTCTGCCTGCCGGCGTTCTCTTAAAAAACAGACTTTTATAATATGCTAATGAAGCCTCTAGATGCTATGACTTTTAGCTCGCCCATGTCCACTTGATTGACGTCCTTCTTCTCTGCATCGTCCTCATAATCCTGCGCCGTCGTGTTTAGTATTCGGTGCAGGCGCAGTGAGTGAAGGATACTCGGCTGCTGCCAGGCAGGGCTGCCGGGGAGGCCTGTGACGTAATCGGCGCAGGCGCAGTGAGGAAGCTCAGAACAGTAGGTTAGTTGGATGCACAGGGTGGCTGATACACCAAAAAGGGTGCTCTCAAACTCACAGCGTCACCCCGCTGTTGGAAAGCAAAAGTATCGATAGGAATGATTGGGCACACCTAAGATACTTGGTAACCGATATTTATTAAAGTAGTTAGAATAATTAAAGTATTTGGACAGTAGTAAAAGACAGTGAAAAAAGACAACAGTACGGATTTCGCCGCAATGTTAATTTACAAAACTGCCGCGTGATTTTGACAGCAATCAAATGGAGATTAAATGTGTGTGTGACCGAAAGGAGGCTCAAAATTGGTCACCAACTGGCAGTGCTGGTGATTGACAGCCTCATTGCGGCCACAGCGGACAAAAGGAGTAAATATTCCAATACTGATAAATCAATTGATTGCTCAGTGGATTTAAAATGCAATGTGGGTAATAATCATATAGAGATATATATAAAAATAAAAATAAGAATAAAAATAAAATTAAAATAGTAATGTCCAGATATAGCAGGTCGGGATCCCTCTGGTATTGTCACCGACTTTAACGCAGCATAAGAGTGTTTAAAAGAAGTTACGATGTTCAGAATCAAAGTAGCTCCGTCTCTGACCCGGCGGCGTCCCGCTTGCAGTCAGAGATTGATCCGGCAGTGAGACAGTAGTCAATTAGGGAACAGTCTTACCAGTGTTGGAGGGTTCTCCTAAGTCGGAGATACCTCAGCCGTCTGTCGAAACCCTCTTTCGGTTTTTGTCTTTATTGTTGAATAGATCCAGCGGTAATTTGTGTGCGTCACTTGTGGTTTACTGCACGTGGTCCCGCTTGTTGGCTCCAGAAATGCCGAGTTTCTGGGATAGGTTTCAGATCGGCTCCGTTCGATACACTGGCTCAGAATGGTCCTTAGGTCAGTTGGATGCGGTGCACTCGCATAAAATTGGGGGGTCAGACCAGACGCGTTTCGGGGCTATAGTGTCCCCTTCCTCAGTGGCTATCCGACCTCCCCAAATGGTCATCCTTTTATACCCTGTGCAAGGGCTTTACAGGGGTAAAGCCCTTGCACAGGGTATAAAAGGATGACCATTTGGGGAGGTCGGATAGCCACTGAGGAAGGGGACACTATAGCCCCGAAACGCGTCTGGTCTGACCCCCCAATTTTATGCGAGTGCACCGCATCCAACTGACCTAAGGACCATTCTGAGCCAGTGTATCGAACGGAGCCGATCTGAAACCTATCACAGAAACTCGGCATTTCTGGAGCCAACAAGCAGGACCACGTGCAGTAAACCACAAGTGACGCACACAAATTACCGCTGGATCTATTCAACAATAAAGACAAAAACCGAAAGAGGGTTTCGACAGACGGCTGAGGTATCTCCGACTTAGGAGAACCCTCCAACACTGGTAAGACTGTTCCCTAATTGACTACTGTCTCACTGCCGGATCAATCTCTGACTGCAAGCGGGACGCCGCCGGGTCAGAGACGGAGCTACTTTGATTCTGAACATCGTAACTTCTTTTAAACACTCTTATGCTGCGTTAAAGTCGGTGACAATACCAGAGGGATCCCGACCTGCTATATCTGGACATTACTATTTTAATTTTATTTTTATATATATCTCTATATGATTATTACCCACATTGCATTTTAAATCCACTGAGCAATCAATTGATTTATCAGTATTGGAATATTTACTCCTTTTGTCCGCTGTGGCCGCAATGAGGCTGTCAATCACCAGCACTGCCAGTCGGTGACCAATTTTGAGCCTCCTTTCGGTCACACACACATTTAATCTCCATTGTAAATTAACATTGCGGCGAAATCCGTCCTGATGTCTTTTTTCACTGTCTTTTACTACTGTCCAAATACTTTAATTATTCTAACTACTTTAATAAATATCGGTTACCAAGTATCTTAGGTGTGCCCAATCATTCCTATCGATACTTTTGCAGTGAGGAAGCTGCCAGCAGCCGAGCATCCTTCACTCACTGCACCTGCGCCGAATACTAAATGGGACTAAATGGGATTATGAGGACGATACAGAGAAGAAGGACATCAATCAAGTGGACGTGGGCGTGCCAAAAGGCGAGTAGACCGAGCCTATAGGTGCTGCAGCAACGCCCTCATAGCACCTAGTGGGTTTATTAGCATATTATAAAAGTCTGTTTATTAAGAGAATGCTGGCAGGCAGGGAGTTAACAAACTTACTGTTATGTACTGCTGACATTAGCACATCGCTAATGTCAGTCAGCTATATAACGATTTTTCCCATGACAGAAACCCTTTAAAGGCTCTAGTCTCCTTATTCTATTTCATAATTACTACTACTACTACTCTCAACATTTGTACCTAACAGTGCTGGCGTCATGAACCAGGGGCCCAGCCACCAAAAGCACCCTAAACACCACCACCATCAAGGGCACCTCAACTTCCATCTGGCTGGGGTTCCCTGTAACCGAGAGTGCCCCGGATGATTTTGTGCTGTCTTCCCATCCACTGCACGTCGGACCCAAGGGACAACTTAACCGTGAGTACTACTATCCTCGGCACCTTATCACTAGTACGCTCACACACATCACCTCTAGGGTGTCCGGTTGTTGCACTTGTCCTCTATGTTAAATCCACCCTGGATTTGTCAACATCCTTTCAATGGTGCTATCAGCTGGGGCTACCAAGTGACAAGGTACACACTGCATAATAATTATAACATGCATCCGTACAAAATATGCATGCTTTTCCCCTCATTTGCAGACCAGGGATCAAACCCACTCTGCCCCTCTGGAATACAGCCATCAATAACAGACCAGTGAGTGATAACATTGCTTCTTAACCTTCTAATTAGTGATGGCCAGTTCGCATTATTTGCCCACGAACACATGCGGGCTGCCATCTTAAATTACAAGTCCGGCGAGGCACAGGTAAGCCCTTACCTGTGCCTGCGCCGTGAGCCGGTCTGAAACAAATGTGGTCAGCGGGAGCAGGCAGTTCCGAGAACAGCCCGATGAAGGCCCCCGGCGGCTGTTCTCGTAACTGCCTGCTCCCGCTGACTGCATTTGTTTCAGACCGGCTCACGGCACAGGCACAGGTAAGGGCTTACCTGTGCCTCGCCGGACTTGAAATTTAAGATGGCAGCCCGCATGTGTTCGCGGGCGAACAATGTGAACTGGCCATCACTGCTTCTAATTAAAGGCATATTTGCAACAGAAATTACTTATATTGTGATGATTTGTAATATACTGGACCTCCCTTCCATTTTTAGGCTACATAATATCCAACCAGGGTATACAGATGGACCCAGAGAATTTATCTTAGGTTGGCAAACTATTACAGGCAGTTCATTCCTCAGTTCTCTACTCTTACCGTGCCAATCTCTGCCCTGACCAGGAAAGGAATGAATCCCAAGATATGGACTTCCGAGTCTGAATCTGCTTTTCAAACAGGCATTTGTAAAAGCCCCAACACTCCATCATCTTGACATGTCTAAACAGTTCTTCATAGAGAGGGACGCTTCCGTCATTGGAGCTATTCTTGCACAGAAAAACTCCACAGGCAAAATGGTCACTTGTGGCTATTTCTCAAAGGCCTTCTCAAATGCTGAATGCAACTACTACATTGGAGACAGGGAGTTTTTGGCCATCAAGTTAGCCTTTGAAGAGTGGCGTCATTTGTTGGAGGGTGTCATTCATCCTATCATTAAACACTGACGAGAAAAAGGGTAACAACGTTTTGAACTTTTTAGTTACATGACAAGAATCTGCATAACTAATCATATGCTAAAAAGTTGCAAGTCCGATTTATGTATGAGATAGCCAAGATGATTGTCTATAAAATGATGGTAGTTTCATGTTCGAAGCTGTAGTGAATGGTGAGATATGGAGCCTGAAAGTTAAAAGTTCAAAACATTGTTACCCTTTTCCTCGTCAGTGTATATATAGATCATACAAACTTGACATATCTGCAATCAGCTCAGAGACTTAACCCTTGTCAGGCACTTTGGTCCTTGTTTTTTGCTTGTTTTACTTTTCGGTTGCTTTTCTGACCTGCAGACAAGAAGTTTAAGGTGGATGTCTAATCTAGATCTTTTGACTGCTCAGATCATGAGGAAGCTCCTCAACATATTATAGACCCTGCTTGCATCTCCGCTTCTCCAGTACAAATTAAAGATATTCTTGCAGGAAAGACATGTTTCCTTAGGTAGTCGGATGAAAATTCTTCTCTGGGGTCATGGGTCCAGTTTGGGAGATCATCCTGATATGCAGAGAACATTGCAGTTCATTTCTAGATACTACTGGTGGCCATCCCTGCACCAAGAAGTTCAAGATTATGTACCTGCCTACCCAAACTGTGCCCGGAACAAGTGCTCTAGACAGAGGCCTGTTGGGCTACTCCTTCCCTTGCCTGTACCAGATGCCCCATTGCAACACGCTGGAATGTATTTGGTTACTGATCTTCCTTTCTCATCTGGCTGGACCGTGATCTGGATAGTGGTTGATCGCTTCTCTAAGATGGCACATTTTTTCCCTTTACCCGGATTACCCAGTGCCGTATAACTAAACCATTATTAAGCTCATTTTCCATTTGCATGGCCTTTCTAAACACATTGGGGGAGATTTATCAAACTGGTGTAAAGTGGAACTGCCTTAGTTGTCCATAGCAAACAATCAATTCCACCATTCATTTTCCAAAGGAGCTTCCAGCCCGTTCCCTTCCCCGCCCACGCCATGCCCACTTTTTTAGACCTGGCGTAATCGTTGCATCGTCATCTGCACCAGAAATTTGCCTAATATAGGCGTATTTCTGGATAATAAATGACCCTCTAAGTCTTCTATTGCTGCTCCTGTTGGTGCTGAAGATTAATTTGAAGTCAGCAATATTTTGGATATGAAGAAGGTCAAGGGCAAGGGCTTTTACTAGTGATGACATTGATCGAGCACCTTGGTGCTTGGGTGCTCTGGCCGAAAACATCGGGATGCTCGGGTGCTCTGATGAGGAAAGGGTGCCTGATTCATATGAAAAGTTCAGAAATTGATGGAAACACCACCGAAACGGTTCGGGAACAGAATGGGGAGGATGTCTGCATGCATCTTGGACTCCCTTGTCGCTGCTGGGAGCGATGTTGTCCAAGTAACAAGCCACTTTTACAGACTGACAATAATACGCACAAAACTAAAGATAAAATCGATTGTAGAGTAAAAATTGTTAGGAAATATTCTTTCCTGTATATTTTCTTGTATATAAAGTGCAAGTTCAGCCAAAATGTTTGTTGATTTTCGGAACTGGGGCCATGATTAAGAGGGACGGCCGGTGGTACTTGTATTGTACCGCTAGAGGTGAAATTCTTGGACCGGCAAAAGACGAACCACAACCAAAGCATTTGTTGCCACGATTGTTTTCATTAATCAACAATGAAAGCTGGAGGTTCTAAGACGATCCCACAGGCGATCCGGTGGCGTTATTCCCATTACTCGCCGAGCATTTTCTGGGAAAACAAACTCTTTGGGTTCCGGGGGAGTATGGTTGCAAAGCTGAAATTTAAACTAATTGACGGAACGGCACCACCTGGAGTGGAGCCTGCGGCTTAATTCTACTACACACGGGAAACCTCACCCGGCCCAGACACGAAAAGGATTGACAGATTGATACCTCTTTCTCCATTCTGTGGGTGGTGGTGCATGGCCGTTGTGAGCGGGTGGATCGAGACGATTTGTGTGGTTCATTCCGATAACCAACGATACTCCTCCGTGCTAAGTAGTTATGTGACCCCCGGAGGTGAGGATTGTGTTGACCAGACTCTTGGATAGTGAGACTGGACTTGTAGGTGAGGGCCTGCTGGTGAGCTGATCCTGTAAAAGATTGTAGGTGAGGGCCTACTAGATAACTTCTGGGTGATCGCATGTCCCTTTGATGTTGACGATCCATTTGGATGTCTGCCCTATCAACTTTCGATGTTATTTTATGTGCCTACCATGGTGACCACAGGGAATCAGGGTTCGCTTCCGGAGAGGGAGCCTGAGTAACGGCTACAGCTACCATTTCCAAGAAAGACAGGGGCGCGCAAATTACCCACTCCCGACTCAGGGAGGTAGTGATGATAAATAACAATACAGGACTCTTAAGAGGCCCTGTCATTGGAATGAGTACTAAAACGTTACAGAGAATGTCATAGGTATTTAGGATGAGGAAACGTTATACAGGAGAAGCACCACAGGTAATGACACTGTTCGCAGCGTCTACGGCAAACGTACATTGTATCTCCCAGCTATACGAGGGCCTGAAGGTGAGCTGACCCTCTAAAAGATTTCTCCTGAGGGCCTGCAGGTGAGCTAATCCTATAAAAAATTATATGAGAGGGCCT
This sequence comes from Bufo gargarizans, assembly GCF_014858855.1. Taxonomy (NCBI): domain Eukaryota; kingdom Metazoa; phylum Chordata; class Amphibia; order Anura; family Bufonidae; genus Bufo; species Bufo gargarizans. Next base: position 37,356 of record NW_025334702.1, read on the forward strand.
GCAGGTGAGCTGACCCTGTAAAAAATTATATGAGAGGGCCTGCGGGTAAGCTGACCCTGTAAAAAATTATGAGAGGGCCTGCGGGTGAGCTGATCCTGTAAAAAATTACATGAGAGGGCATGTGGGTGAGCTGACCCTGTAAAAAATTAAATGAGAGGGCCTGCAGGGGAGCTGACCCTGTAAAAAATTATGAGAGGGCCTGCGGGTGAGCTGATCCTGTAAAAAATTACATGAGAGGGCATGTGGGTGAGCTGACCCTGTAAAAAATTTAATGAGAGGGCCTGCAGGGGAGCTGACCCTGTAAAAAATAATATGAGAGGGCCTGCGGGTGAGCTGACCCTGTAAAAAATTATATACGAGGGTGGTGGAAGGGGTGCATGGGAATACAGAATATTCAGTACATTATAAACACATTTAAAGTGCCTTTATGTTCATCCACTTTCCTCTGGTGGAGTCGAGAAGTCAGGGGCAATCCAGGCCTTGTTCATTTTTATAAGAGTGACAGGCGGATACGCTTATCTGATATTATGCCACCAGCAACACTAAATACCCGCTCAGACAAAACGCTGGCGACCGTGCGGGCCAACACCTTCAAGGCTTGGAGCGCCAGTTCGTGCCACGTGTCCAGCTTGGACACCCAGTATTTGTGTAGGGATCACTGAGGACGCTGACACGGTCTGCTACGTACTTCTTCACCATCTTCCAAAACTTTTTCCTCTTTGTGACACTAGGCCGCGCATCAGGGTGAGGGTGCTGGCGGGGTGTAATGAAACTGTCCCAGGCCTTGGTGAGTGTTGCTTTGCCTCTGTTGGAACTGCTATGTATTCCCCTTGTCTCCCCTCCTCGGTTGCCCAAGGAAGTACGTACTCTGCCGCCAGCGTTGTCAGATAGAAATTTTTGGAGCAATTTTTCAACAAGGACCTTCTGGTATTGCACCATTTTGCTCGTCCTCTCTACCTGAGGAATGAGAGATAGCAAGTTATCTTTGTAGCGGGGGTCGAGAAGGGTGAACACCCAGTAATCTGTGTTGTCTAAAATGCGTATAACGCGTGGGTCATGGGAAAGGCAGCCTAACATGAAGTCAGCCATGTGTGCCAGAGTACCAAGAGGCAAGACTTCGCTGTCATCATCAGGAGGATGACTTTCCATCTCCTCATCCTCTTCCTCCTCTTCTGCCCACCCACGCTGAACAGATGGAATTAAACTTCCATCGGTACTATCCTCTGTAGCGGAGGCAACTGTCTCCTGCTCCTCCTCCTCTTCATTGTCCAATTCGCGCCGAGAAGACGGACGGAGGGTGGTCTGGCTATCACCCTGTGTAATGTCTTCCCCCATTTCCACCTCTTCCACATGCAAAGTGTCATCCTTAATTGTGAGCAGTGAGCGTTTGAGTAGACACAGAAGTGGGATGGTTACGCTGATAATAGCGTTATCGACGTTCACCATCTGTGTTGATTCCTCAAAGTTTCTTAAAACCTCACAGAGGTCAGACATCCATGCCCACTCCTTGCTTCTGATTAGCGGGAGCTGACTGGAAATGCAACGACCATGTAGCAGCTGGTATTCCACTACTGCCCGCTGCTGCTCACAAAGCCTGGCCAACATGTGGAACGTGGAGTTCCAGCGCGTGCTCATGTCGCACAACAGTTAGTGAGCTGGTAATTTTAAGCGCTGCTGCAGCGTTGACAGACTGGATGAAGCTGTCGATGACTTTCAGAAATGTGCACACACGCGGCGCACCTTCACCAGTAGCTCAGGCAAATTGGGGTAGGTTTTGAGAAACCGCTGAACCACTAAGTTTAAGACGTGGGCTAGGCATGGGATGTGTGTGAGCTTACCGAGCTCCAAAGCCACCACCAAGTTACGGCCATTATCACACACAACCATGCCTGGTTGTAGGTTGAGTGGTGAGAGCGCATTGGCGGATCCAGGAAAGGGGGCAATCAGGCCCCCTCGGGGCCCCCGAAAATGTCGCAGTGGCAGCGGCAGAGAGAGATGAGCGCTTCCATTGTGGAAGCGCTCATCTCCGTACCACTTGCAGCTACAACAACTAGTTTCTTGGATTCCAGCAGGGGACCCTTTGTGATGCCCTTATTGTCATGGAACCAGTAGGGGTTGTCCAAAGCAAAGGACTCCTTTAAAGGCTGCAATCATCTCTGCATTAAGGGCAACTCCTGCTATATTTCTATGTAGGGTCGAATCAAATGTTCTGCTTAGTTCACTATCCCTATACAGTATATTGGTTCTAGTATACATTAAATGTCCATGTCATCTCCTAATATATCAAAAATGTGAGGACTGTGTAATTGTCTCCCTCTAGTGGAATAACTTTGCACTGCATGTGTAACGTAACGGCCAGCGCAATCTTCTGTGTCACCAATTTTGCATGTATTTTGGACACTGTTTGCTGAAATGAATATGACAGTTTAGTTATACAGTATATATACTGTAGGTATTAACTGTATTTCCAGTACACTGGTTGCTACCTAACACACGGTGTGCAAATTCATTCTTAAAGAATTTGTCTGGTTTAAAGAACCCATTGTCAAATACACTGATGCAGAATTATGAATTCATAGATAGGGTACCTCATAGAGAAGAACCTCGCTGTTGGGAGTCCTGTGTAACAACAAGCAATTTCTCTCACTCTGGAGGACTTGACATGTTTGTGGGGTATGCCCAGGGCACAGGGGTGGATTGGGAATTTAAAGTGGCTCTAGAAAAAAATAAAATCTAAAAATGGTGTCATATTGTAGATGGATCTAAACTGGCAGCAGGCAGGGCCAATACAACCAGGCGGGGTCATCAAAACATCAGCTGTAGTCACGTTGGTGGAAGGTGAGGTCAGTGCAGGCATATAATGACATAGTGATATGTCAAGCCCAGTCATATAGTTAGAAAACGGGCACCATATCTTTATATAGAGCCCCTATAGAGAGATATGAGGCACCAGAACTATACATACAGCTGCCGTACAGTGATGTATAAGGCACAATTATTACACATATCAGTATGTCTTTCGAGTGTGGGAGGAAACCCACGCAAAACCAAGGAGAATAGACAAACTCCATGCAGATGTTGTCCATGGTCAGATTCAAACCCAGGACCCTAGTGCTGTGAGGCACCAGCACTAACCACTGAGCATCGGGTTGCCCATGGGATGGCATCATTCATGCTTCACCTGCAGCTTGATACATCGAAGGGCGTCTGTAAAGAGATACTCCTAGAGGCTTTGTTCTGTCCGCCCTCTCCACCTTCATTGACAGGGCCAGGTGTGATGACATTTACACTGCCTGGCCCTGTCAATAAAAGTGCCGAGGGCGGGCAGAGCAAAGCCTCTAGAAGTAACGGCAATGCCCCCATTGCTCCTAGAGACTCATTTGCATATATTAAAACATTATTTTTCTCAGAAATGCGGGCACATATAAACATGGGACCAAAAAGGGTCCAGAATGGTCTTTCTCGTTCTCCTTTTTTAGTTTGGCCGTTGTGAACCACCACATCACTCAAATCTGCATCCTTCCCTTTGTGCTCTTACTTATTTTATACTAAGTGAGGTGGGACTGGGACCTTAGTAAGGGAAGGCCGATATGATGGGTTTTGGGGCGAAGGGCCGGCCAGCAAAGGGTTAAAGGAGTAGTTAGAGGGGGTGGGATTTAGGTTTTATAAGGGTATGAGCGTAGGGGGGCCGGCGCCATTTTAATTTGACCAAGAGAGGGAACCGCAGGCTTACCATCTCTTGAGGATGTCTCAGGCAGTAGAGGAGGTGTGGCGAAAACTGTGGGCGGCAGTGGAGGCTTGTGGTCCGGGATGGCTACAGGAGAAGGTAGCAGCCCTGTTGCAGGGGGAGGCGGTGGGGATCGCTAGCCCGCAGTCATGCTTAAGACGGCCGAGGCAGGTATGGCCACCGGCGCGCTTTAGCCCAGAAGAGACCCCCAGGGTTCGGTGCCAGGTCAGGAGCCCCTCCGGGGACCCTACCCAGCAGGGAGGTCAAATGCAGACACCTTCAAGGTCCTCCCGGTGTGGGAGGAATCCAACCGGTCGGCGGACCCAGTTCAGCGGTGAGCAGCATGGGTGCAGGAGCAGGAACTGCAGGCTCCCTCCCCCCCCCCCCCCCCTGGGGTGGCTGGGAGGCTTGCTCGGCGTGGGAGAGGCAGCAACAGCAGAGGAGGCAGAGGAGGGGAGACGAGGCTGTGCACAGTGAGGCCAGGAGCGTGCACAGGCCTTTCCATTCTGACAAACAGATTGGTGCTAGTCCCGCCCACGTGGAGGAAGAAGAAGGATCCAGGTCGGCGAGGAGAGCATCCAGCATGGCGGAGGCTGGGATGCGGTTAGCCAGCAGTGTGACGACGCCCGGATGTGATGCATCTGTGGGGTCCAGTGATGAGCGGCAGGAATCAGGACCATCGGCTGCGGGGTTCACAGCGCTCTCGGGCAGCCTGGTGAGACAGCATTTGGGTCACTACTTTCGCTAGTTAACTGCCCAGGGGCGGGTGGGTTTGGGGGGCGGCAAAAGGAATTAATTGGGGGTTTGGGGCAATTATTGTGTGGGTTGGCAGGTTGGGGTTCCGGGTTAGGGGTGTCAGGTGCAGCTCCGCTACAGGCATGGGGGGTTGGTACAGGGGTCAGTGGTGCAGCAGGGTGTTCGGCTCCTAGGGCTGGGGGTTCGGTATCAGTCCAGACTCAGGCAGGCGGGGAGGACGATAGGCCTAGGGTGGATGATGCGGCAAGAGCGGAAGTGTACGTCTGCTTTGAGGGCCTGTTAGGCGCACATTTGAAGCAGGAGGTGCGGGAGCGGAGTTAGAAAGGGCATTATGTAGATATTTTTTCTCTTCTCTCCTTAGAGCGTTTTAATTTAGATAGGAGTAAGGATGAGGGTAAAAAGAAGGATGAGGAAAAGCATCGGTATCAGTGGCGTACACACAATCCATGGGGCCCTGTTGCAAAACTGATCCATGGGTCCCCCTCCCCGTTGCCCCCCATGCTCCGGTACACTTACTAACCTGCCTTTCCTGCGATAATTACTCATCAAGCAGCCGCCGGAAGTAAGCGCTCACTGCTTCAACTTCCGGTGGCTGCTTCAGGAGTGATTATCGCAGGAAAGGCAGTGTTATACTGTATATTGAACGGCATGGTGTATGGATTATAATGTATATTGTATAGCATTGTGCAGGGATTATAATGTATACTGTACAGCAAATGTTTGGAGGTTACACCGTGCCTAACAATATAACCCCTGTGGGATAGATAGATAAATAGATAGATAGATATGAGATAGGTAGCTAGATAGATATGCCTATACCTATATACAGCCTATATCTATATACAGTCTACACCTATGTACTGCAATATATAGTTGTAGGCTGTACATAGGTATAGGCTGTACATAAGTGCAGGGCATGCTGTAGCAGAACACAAGGGGTGAAACCTCTGGCAGGAACACACCATCCCAGTGATAGACTATCACTGGGATAGGATGGTGTGTCCCTGACAGTGGCTTCACCCCTTGTGTTCTGCAGCAGCTTGCCCTCCACTCCCCACTCCCAGCATACATATGTAGCAGGTGCAGCAGGCAGCCTTCAGTCTCAGGAGGGAGTCTAACTTCTAAGATGGCGACAACGCCTCCTCCACATTACCTCTCCCTGTGCAATGCCGCTCCTCCTCTTCAGTCATAAAAAGAAGGAGGAGGCAGCAGCAGTGGCGCCAGGAATATGTGGTAGGCGGCGCCCCACTTAGGAAGTTTGGAAGAACTTATCACTAGTGTGGGCAAGTGTGTGGGCATTTTGCAAGGCAGGTGAGCGGGAGCGCTGAGCGGACATAGTAAACTTGTTAGTGGGGGCACAATAATTGCTGCGCAGCTTAGAGGGAACACTGCCTATCGGCCAGTGGCGTAACTATAGTGTTATGGGCCACAGTGCAAACTTTTGATTGGGCCCCCCCCCCCATTTTTACAAAGAAGCGGCAGATTTTCTTACTAAGGGCTCTTTCCGTGCGGTTAATCCGCTGCGTGAATGAGTGCCAAGCCCCATTCTGGACAGCAGAGACACGGAGCAGTAACATGATTGACTGTGATCTTTTTACTACAAAATCACAGTAACAGCTTTATCTCACTGTGATTTTGTAGTAAAAAGATCACAGAGAGGCACGGAGCATTATCAATCATGTTAATGCTCCGTGTCTCTGCTGTCTGGAACGGGGCTTGGCTGTCTTTCACGCAGCGGATTACTCGCACGGGATCAGCTTGTGTTAAAGAGCCCTAAGCCCAATGAATGGCTGCACTCACCCAGTCCTAATAAAATCTGGTCCTACCTCATCCAGGGTGTCACTGGCTTCGACGTGATGTCCGCTGGATCTAGAACAAGGTCCCTGTTGTGAGAAAAATAGAATAATCACATAGGGAAGGGATGGTGACTGCCCCTGTGAAATCACTAGCAGGGGGCGCTGAGCTGGCCTGTAAGACTGAGCCATGCCAATGTATAGCAGGTGTGGGGATCCGCTCTGGTAGGCAGTGGTAGCGAGTGCAGTATAGAGGCAACACAGAATGGTCTTGGTGTCAAACACGATGCTTTGTTTATTCACACGGTGCATACAAGTGAAAGACGGTGCAGTTCATAGGGAGGGTGGACACACACAACAGCAAAATAATAGTTCAAACACAGCAAGTCCCTGCTGCCGGCTACTTGAGGCCTGTTTCAGTCACATAAAGCAAAGTCTATTTAAAGCCAGGAGTAATGTCACCTTTTTCTCCTTGGTGAAGTAAGTCCATGGGTCTTGCTTCTAGCCACAGGACACGGATCCCTCCTGGGTTCAGCTGCAGGATCCTGCACAGTCCTCCACAGGCCTCAGCACACAGCCCAGCTCACCTCCACTTCTCACTCTCACAGCCAGAGAACACAGAAGCTTCACATTGCACACCACACCCTTGTTGCTGGTCAGGTTTTTAACCTTTCCCTGCAAAACCTGGCCTGGACCGTGGGGAGACAGGCACCCGCCCGCATATCTGCCTGCTCCCAATAAGAGCCGGCCCGGATCCGCTGTGTTAACAGCATAACCGCTGCAATATGCACTTTTCTGGCTCTTACTCCACCGGTGCCAGGACCCCCGGTGGCACGTACCTGCCGTCTATTACCACCCCAGGTACTCTCCTACATATCCCCCCCCTTTGTTCAACCCTGAAGGGTTGCACACCCTGTTCAATCCTGAGGGGTTGGACACATGTACAACAGTGTACCCGGGAAAGGGCATCGGCATTCCCCTGTAAGCGGCCTGCCCTGTGTTCGACACTGAACTTAAAATTCTGGAGGGACAAGAACCATCTGGTGACCCGGGCACTCCCCTCCTTGGCCCGGCTCATCCACTGGAGAGGGGAATGGTCGGTCACCAGACGGAACCTTCTCCCTAACAGATAGTACCTAAGGGACTCGAGGACCCACTTAATGGCCAGGCATTCTCTCTCTACCACACTGTACCTGGTTTCCGCTGGGGTGAGTTTGCGACTCAGGAAGACAACAGGGTGTTCCTCCCCACTGATTTCCTGAGAGAGTACTGCCCCTAGGCCCACTCCAGAGGCGTCCGTCTGAACGACAAATTCCCGTGTGAAGTCGGGTGTCACCAAAACCGGGGACCCACACAGAGCCGACTTCAAACGGGAGAATGCCTCTTCCGCCTGCTCATCCCAGCGGACCATCACCGTCTTCCTCCCCTTTAAAAGTCTTGTTAATGGGGCCGCTATTGTGGCAAAGTTGGGGATAAAGCGCATGTAATATCCTATCATCCCTAGGAACGAACGTACTTGCTTGGTGGTAAGAGGTCTGGGCCAGCTCTTGATCGCCTCAACCTTGTCTACCTGGGGTTTGACAACTCCCCGCCCAATCACGTATCCCAGGTACCGGACCTCCTCGAACCCGAGCGAACACTTTTTTGGGTTGGCCGTCAGTCCAGCTTTTCTAAGTGAATCGACTACGGCCTGTACCTTGGGCAGGTGACTCTCCCAGTCCTGGCTAAACACGATGATGTCGTCCAGATATGCCGAAGCATATGGACGATGGGGCCGTAGGATGACGTCCATCAATCGCTGGAAGGTGGCTGGAGCACCATGTAGGCCAAAGGGCAAAACTTGGTACTGAAATAACCCCTCGGGGGTGACAAAGGCAGTCTTCTCCTTTGCCGCCTCCGTGAGAGGCACCTGCCAATATCCTTTTGTGAGGTCGAGGACCGAGAAATAGCGAGCTTTCCCTAGCCGTTCTATGAGCTCGTCTACCCGAGGCATGGGGTAGGCATCGAATTTCGACACTTCGTTGAGCTTTCTAAAGTCATTGCAGAAGCGCAGAGTACCGTCAGGTTTTGGGATGAGGACTATGGGGCTGGCCCACTCGCTCCTTGACTCCTCAATCACCCCTAACCTCAACATGGACCTTACTTCTTCTGAAATGGCCTGTCGCCGGGCCTCCGGTACACGATACGGCTTTAACCGTACCCTGACGTGGGGCTCGGTGACGATGTCGTGTCGGACTACCGAAGTTCGACCAGGAAGCTCAGAGAATACGTCCCTATTTCGACACACCAACTCTTTGGCTTCCTGAGCTTGTTTAGTCGACAGACCACCCGCTATCTTTACTGCGGAGGTGCCCTCCCGGACCTCGGGTGGAGCTGGGATCTTCCCCGCAGACAAGACAGTGCTTGGGCTGTCCCCAATGAGACACTCCCTATCTCTCCACGATTTCAGTAAATTTACATGATATACCTGTTCTGGCTTCCGCCGGCCTGGCTGGGATATCTTGTAATTCACTGGCCCTACCTTCTCTTTCACCTCGTAGGGACCTTGCCACCGTGCCAAAAACTTACTGTCAATGGTGGGGACTAGCACCAGTACCCGGTCACCCAGGTTAAATGTCCGGACCTGGGCACTCCGGTTGTATACCCGGCTCTGTGCCAGTTGGGCGGCTTCCATGTGTTCCCGGACGATTGGTAGGACTGTCTCTATACGGTCCTGCATCTTTTCTATATGCTCTATAATACTCTTGTGGGGGGTGGGCTGTTGCTCCCACGCCTCTTTTGCGATGTCCAGCAACCCTCTTGGCCGTCGACCGTATAATAGCTCGAAGGGCGAGAATCCCGTAGATGCCTGGGGCACTTCTCGCACTGCGAACAATACGTACGGCAGCAACAGGTCCCAATTAGGGATGAGCGAACTCGAACTGTATAGTTCGGGTTCGTACCGAATTTTGGGGTGTCCGTGACACGGACCCGAACCCGGACATTTTCGTAAAAGTCCGGGTTCGGGTTCGGTGTTCGTCGCTTTCTTGGCGCTTTTGTGACGCTTTCTTGGCGCTTTTTGAAAGGCTGCAAAGCAGCCAATCAACAAGCGTCATACTACTTGCCCCAAGAGGCCATCACAGCCATGCCTACTATTGGCATGGCTGTGATTGGCCAGAGCACCATGTGACCCAGCCTCTATTTAAGCTGGAGTCACATAGCGCCGCCCGTCACTCTGCTCTGATTAGCGTAGGGAGAGGTTGCGGCTGCGACAGTAGGGCGAGATTAGGCAGATTAACTCCTCCAAAGGACTTGATTAACTGATCGATCTGCAGCTGTGGATCATTGAGCTGCTGATCCTCAATTGCTCACTGTTTTTAGGCTGCCCAGACCGTTTGTCAGTCACATTTTTCTGGGGTGATCGGCGGCCATTTTGTGTCTTGTGGTGCGCCAGCACAAGCTGCGACCAAGTGCATTTAACCCTCAATGGTGTGGTTGTTTTTTGGCTAAAGCCTACATCAGGGTGAAGCTGTCACACCAAGTGCATTTAACCAGCAATAGTCTGTTCATTTTTTGGCCATATACAAAATCAGGGGCAAGCTGCGCCTGTCACCAAGTGCATTTAACCCTCAATGGTGTGGTTGTTTTTTGGCTAAAGCCTACATCAGGGTGAAGCTGTCACACCAAGTGCATTTAACCAGCAATAGTCTGTTCATTTTTTGGCCATATACAAAATCAGGGGCAAGCTGCGCCTGTCACCAAGTGCATTTAACCCTCAATGGTGTGGTTGTTTTTTGGCTAAAGCCTACATCAGGGTGAAGCTGTCACACCAAGTGCATTTAACCAGCAATAGTCTGTTCATTTTTTGGCCATATACAAAATCAGGGGCAAGCTGCGCCTGTCACCAAGTGCATTTAACCCTCAATGGTGTGGTTGTTTTCTGGCTAAAGCCTACATCAGGGTGAAGCTGTCACACCAAGTGCATTTAACCAGCAATAGTCTGTTTATTTTTTGGCCATATACTACATCAGGGGCAAGCTGCGCCCGTCACCAAGTGCATTTAACCCTCAGTAGTGTGGTTGGTCAAGCTGTGACACCAAGTGCATTTAACCAGCAATAGTCTGTTTATTTTTTGGCCATATACTACATCAGGGGCAAGCTGCGCCCGTCACCAAGTGCATTTAACCAGCAATAGTGTGGTTATTTTTTGGCCATATCCCAGTCTAATTCTGTCACTAAATCCATACCGGTCACCCAGCGCCTAAATACTAGGCCTCAAATTTATATCCCGCTAAATCTCTCGTTACCGCTGTCCTGTTGTAGCTGGGAAAGTTATTTAGTGTCCGTCAAAGCACATTTTTTGTTCTGGGTTGAAGTACAATTCCCAATTTAGCAATTTCATAATTTAGTGGTTTCTGCTATATCAGAGCTATTTGAAATCTATCCCTAAAAGGGTATATAATATTCAAGGTGCACATTGGGTCATTCAGAATAACTTCACACACACCCGCTACTGTGTATTTTCAAGTCTAATTCTGTCACTAAACCCATACCTGTCACCCAGCGCCTAAATACTAGGCCTCAAATTTATATCCTGCTAAATCTCTCGTTACCGCTGTCCTGTTGTAGCTGGGAAAGTTATTTAGTGTCCGTCAAAGCACATTTTTTGTTCTGGGTTGAAGTACAATTCCCAATTTAGCAATTTCATAATTTAGTGGTTTCTGCTATATCAGAGCTATTTGAAATCTATCCCTAAAAGGGTATATAATATTCAAGGTGCACATTGGGTCATTCAGAATAACTTCACACACACCCGCTACTGTGTATTTTCAAGTCTAATTCTGTCACTAAACCCATACCTGTCACCCAGCGCCTAAATACTAGGCCTCAAATTTATATCCTGCTAAATCTCTCGTTACCGCTGTCCTGTTGTAGCTGGGAAAGTTATTTAGTGTCCGTCAAAGCACATTTTTTCTTCTGGGTTGAAATACAATTCCCAATTTAGCAATTTCATAATTTAGTGGTTTCTGCTATATCAGAGCTATTTGAAATCTATCCCTAAAAGGGTAGATCATATTGAAGGTGCACATAGGGTCATTCAGAATAACTTCACACACACCCGCTACTGTGTATTTCCAAGTCTAATTCTGTCACTAAACCCATACCTGTCACCCAGCGCCTAAATACTAGGCCTCAAATTTATATCCCGCTAAATCTCTCGTTACCGCTGTCCTGTTGTAGCTGGGAAAGTTATTTAGTGTCCGTCAAAGCACATTTTTTGTTCTGGGTTGAAGTACAATTCCCAATTTAGCAATTTCATAATTTAGTGGTTTCTGCTATATCAGAGCTATTTGAAATCTATCCCTAAAAGGGTATATAATATTCAAGGTGCACATTGGGTCATTCAGAATAACTTCACACACACCCGCTACTGTGTATTTCCAAGTCTAATTCTGTCACTAAACCCATACCTGTCACCCAGCGCCTAAATACTAGGCCTCAAATTTATATCCTGCTAAATCTCTCGTTACCGCTGTACTGTTGTTGCTTGGAAAGATATTTAGTGTCCGTCAAAGCACATTTTTTGTTCTGGGTTGAAGTACAATTCCCAATTTAGCAATTTCATAATTTAGTGGTTTCTGCTATATCAGAGCTATTTGAAATCTATCCCTAAAAGGGTATATAATATTCAAGGTGCACATTGGGTCATTCAGAATAACTTCACACACACCCGCTACTGTGTATTTTCAAGTCTAATTCTGTCACTAAACCCATACCTGTCACCCAGCGCCTAAATACTAGGCCTCAAATTTATATCCTGCTAAATCTCTCGTTACCGCTGTACTGTTGTTGCTGGGCAAGATATTTAGTGTCCGTCAAAGCACATTTTTTGTTCTGGGTTGAAATACAATTCCCAATTTAGCAATTTCATAATTTAGTGGTTTCTGCTATATCAGAGCTATTTGAAATCTATCCCTAAAAGGGTATATAATATTCAAGGTGCACATTGGGTCATTCAGAATAACTTCACACACACCCGCTACTGTGTATTTCCAAGTCTAATTCTGTCACTAAACCCATACCTGTCACCCAGCGCCTAAATACTAGGCCTCAAATTTATATCCTGCTAAATCTCTCGTTACCGCTGTACTGTTGTTGCTGGGCAAGATATTTAGTGTCCGTCAAAGCACATTTTTTGTTCTGGGTTGAAATACAATTCCCAATTTAGCAATTTCATAATTTAGTGGTTTCTGCTATATCAGAGCTATTTGAAATCTATCCCTAAAAGGGTATATAATATTCAAGGTGCACATTGGGTCATTCAGAATAACTTCACACACACCCGCTACTGTGTATTTCCAAGTCTAATTCTGTCACTAAACCCATACCTGTCACCCAGCGCCTAAATACTAGGCCTCAAATTTATATCCTGCTAAATCTCTCGTTACCGCTGTACTGTTGTTGCTTGGAAAGATATTTAGTGTCCGTCAAAGCACATTTTTTGTTCTGGGTTGAAGTACAATTCCCAATTTAGCAATTTCATAATTTAGTGGTTTCTGCTATATCAGAGCTATTTGAAATCTATCCCTAAAAGGGTATATAATATTCAAGGTGCACATTGGGTCATTCAGAATAACTTCACACACACCCGCTACTGTGTATTTCCAAGTCTAATTCTGTCACTAAACCCATACCTGTCACCCAGCGCCTAAATACTAGGCCTCAAATTTATATCCTGCTAAATCTCTCGTTACCGCTGTACTGTTGTTGCTGGGCAAGATATTTAGTGTCCGTCAAAGCACATTTTTTGTTCTGGGTTGAAATACAATTCCCAATTTAGCAATTTTATAATTTAGTGGTTCCTGCTATATCAGAGCTATTTGAAATCTATCCCAAAAAGGGTATATAATATTCAAGGTGCACATAGGGTCATTCAGAATAACTTCACACACACGCTTCTGTGCATTTCCAAGTCTAATTCTGTCACTAAATCCATACCGGTCACCCAGCGCCTAAATACTAGGCCTCAAATTTATATCCCGCTGAATTTGAATACAATACATTGGGCCAAATAATATATTTGTTGTTGTGGTGAACCATAACAATGAGAAAAACATCTAGTAAGGGACGCGGACGTGGACATGGTCGTGGTGGTGTTAGTGGACCCTCTGGTGCTGGGAGAGGACGTGGCCGTTCTGCCACATCCACACGTCCTAGTGTACCAACTACCTCAGGTCCCAGTAGCCGCCAGAATTTACAGCGATATATGGTGGGGCCCAATGCCGTTCTAAGGATGGTAAGGCCTGAGCAGGTACAGGCATTAGTCAATTGGGTGGCCGACAGTGGATCCAGCACGTTCACATTATCTCCCACCCAGTCTTCTGCAGAAAGCGCACAGATGGCGCCTGAAAACCAACCCCATCAGTCTGTCACATCACCCCCATGCATACCAGGGAAACTGTCTCAGCCTCAAGTTATGCAGCAGTCTCTTATGCTGTTTGAAGACTCCGCTGGCAGGGTTTCCCAAGGGCATCCACCTAGCCCTTCCCCAGCGGTGAAAGACATAGAATGCACTGACGCACAACCACTTATGTTTCCTGATGATGAGGACATGGGAATACCACCTCAGCATGTCTCTGATGATGACGAAACACAGGTGCCAACTGCTGCGTCTTTCTGCAGTGTGCAGACTGAACAGGAGGTCAGGGATCAAGACTGGGTGGAAGACGATGCAGGGGACGATGAGGTCCTAGACCCCACATGGAATGAAGGTCGTGCCACTGACTTTCACAGTTCGGAGGAAGAGGCAGTGGTGAGACCGAGCCAACAGCGTAGCAAAAGAGGGAGCAGTGGGCAAAAGCAGAACACCCGCCGCCAAGAGACTCCGCCTGCTACTGACCGCCGCCATCTGGGACCGAGCACCCCAAAGGCAGCTTCAAGGAGTTCCCTGGCATGGCACTTCTTCAAACAATGTGCTGACGACAAGACCCGAGTGGTTTGCACGCTGTGCCATCAGAGCCTGAAGCGAGGCATTAACGTTCTGAACCTGAGCACAACCTGCATGACCAGGCACCTGCATGCAAAGCATGAACTGCAGTGGAGTAAACACCTTAAAACCAAGGAAGTCACTCAGGCTCCCCCTGCTACCTCTTCTGCTGCTGCCGCCTCGGCCTATTCTGCTGCTGCCGCCTCGGCCTCTTCCTCCGCCTCTGGAGGAACGTTGGCACCTGCCGCCCAGCAAACAGGGGATGTACCACCAACACCACCACCACCACCTCCGTCACCAAGCGTCTCAACCATGTCACACGCCAGCGTTCAGCTCTCCATCTCACAAACATTTGATAGAAAGCGTAAATTCCCACCTAGCCACCCTCGATCCCTGGCCCTGAATGCCAGCATTTCTAAACTACTGGCCTATGAAATGCTGTCATTTAGGCTGGTGGACACAGACAGCTTCAAACAGCTCATGTCGCTTGCTGTCCCACAGTATGTTGTTCCCAGCCGGCACTACTTCTCCAAGAGAGCCGTGCCTTCCCTGCACAACCAAGTATCCGATAAAATCAAGTGTGCACTGCGCAACGCCATCTGTAGCAAGGTCCACCTAACCACAGATACGTGGACCAGTAAGCACGGCCAGGGACGCTATATCTCCCTAACTGCACACTGGGTAAATGTAGTGGCAGCTGGGCCCCAGGCGGAGAGCTGTTTGGCGCACGTCCTTCCGCCGCCAAGGATCGCAGGGCAACATTCTTTGCCTCCTGTTGCCACCTCCTCCTTCTCGGCTTCCTCCTCCTCTTCTTCCACCTGCTCATCCAGTCAGCCACACACCTTCACCACCAACTTCAGCACAGCCCGGGGTAAACGTCAGCAGGCCATTCTGAAACTCATATGTTTGGGGGACAGGCCCCACACCGCACAGGAGTTGTGGCGGGGTATTGAACAACAGACCGACGAGTGGTTGCTGCCGGTGAGCCTCAAGCCCGGCCTGGTGGTGTGTGATAATGGGCGAAATCTCGTTGCAGCTCTGGGACTAGCCAATTTGACGCACATCCCTTGCTTGGCGCATGTGCTGAATTTGGTGGTGCAGAAGTTCATTCACAACTACCCCGACATGTCAGAGCTGCTGCATAAAGTGCGGGCCGTCTGTTCGCGCTTCCGGCGTTCACATCCTGCCGCTGCTCGCCTGTCTGCGCTACAGCGTAACTTCGGCCTTCCCGCTCACCGCCTCATATGCGACGTGCCCACCAGGTGGAACTCCACCTTGCACATGCTGGACAGACTGTGCGAGCAGCAGCAGGCCATAGTGGAGTTTCAGCTGCAGCACGCACGGGTCAGTCGCACTACAGAACAGCACCACTTCACCACCAATGACTGGGCCTCCATGCGAGACCTGTGTGCCCTGTTGCGCTGTTTCGAGTACTCCACCAACATGGCCAGTGGCGATGACACCGTTATCAGCGTTACAATACCACTTCTATGTCTCCTTGAGAAAACACTTAGGGCGATGATGGAAGAGGAGGTGGCCCAGGAGGAGGAGGAGGAGGAGGAGGAAGAGGGGTCATTTTTAGCACTTTCAGGCCAGTCTCTTCGAAGTGACTCAGAG
The DNA here is from genome assembly GCF_014858855.1 of Bufo gargarizans. Classification (NCBI taxonomy): domain Eukaryota; kingdom Metazoa; phylum Chordata; class Amphibia; order Anura; family Bufonidae; genus Bufo; species Bufo gargarizans. The sequence goes on from NW_025334702.1 coordinate 53,215, forward strand.
GGAGGTTTTTGGCAACAGCAGAGGCCAGGTACAAATGTGGCCAGCCAGGGCCCACTACTGGAGGACGAGGAGGACGAGGATGAGGAGGAGGTGGAGGAGGATGAGGATGAAGCATGGTCACAGCGGGGTGGCACCCAACGCAGCTCGGGTCCATCACTGGTGCGTGGCTGGGGGGAAAGGCAGGACGATGACGATACGCCTCCCACAGAGGACAGCTTGTCCTTACCCCTGGGCAGCCTGGCACACATGAGCGACTACATGCTGCAGTGCCTGCGCAACGACAGCAGAGTTGCCCACATTTTAACCTGTGCGGACTACTGGGTTGCCACCCTGCTGGATCCACGCTACAAAGACAATGTGCCCACCTTACTTCCTGCACTGGAGCGTGATAGGAAGATGCGCGAGTACAAGCGCACGTTGGTAGACGCGCTACTGAGAGCATTCCCAAATGTCACAGGGGAACAAGTGGAAGCCCAAGGCCAAGGCAGAGGAGGAGCAAGAGGTCGCCAAGGCAGCTGTGTCACGGCCAGCTCCTCTGAGGGCAGGGTTAGCATGGCAGAGATGTGGAAAACTTTTGTCAACACGCCACAGCTAACTGCACCACCACCTGATACGCAACGTGTTAGCAGGAGGCAACATTTCACTAACATGGTGGAACAGTACGTGTGCACACCCCTCCACGTACTGACTGATGGTTCGGCCCCATTCAACTTCTGGGTCTCTAAATTGTCCACGTGGCCAGAGCTAGCCTTTTATGCCTTGGAGGTGCTGGCCTGCCCGGCAGCCAGCGTTTTGTCTGAACGTGTATTCAGCACGGCAGGGGGCGTCATTACAGACAAACGCAGCCGCCTGTCTACAGCCAATGTGGACAAGCTGACGTTCATAAAAATGAACCAGGCATGGATCCCACAGGACCTGTCCGTCCCTTGTCCAGATTAGACATTAACTACCTCCCCATAACCATATATTATTGGACTCCAGGGCACTTCCTCATTCAATCCTATTTTTATTTTCATTTTACCATTATATTGCAAGGCTACCCAAAGTTGAATGAACCTCTCCTCTGCCTGTGTGCTAGGCCTAAATATATGCCAATGGATTGTTGCAGTGGTGGCTGACGTGAAGCCTCATTCTCTGCTATGACATGCAGACTGATTCTCTGGTGACATGAAGCCAGATTGTCTGTTACGGGACCTCTCTCCTCTGCCTGGGTGCTGGGCCTGAATTTATGACAATGGACTGTTGCAGTGGTGGCTGACGTGAAGCCTGATTCTCTGCTATGACATGCAGACTGATTCTCTGCTGACATGAAGCCAGATCCTCTGTTGCGGGACCTCTCTCCTCTGCCTGGGTGCTGGGCCTAAATTTATGAAAATGGACTGTTGCAGTGGTGGGTGACGTGAAGCCTCATTCTCTGCTATGACATGCAGACTGATTCTCTGCTGACATGAAGCCAGATCGTCTGTTACGGGACCTCTCTCCTCTGCCTGGGTGCTGGGCCTAAATTTATGAAAATGGACTCTTACAGTGGTGGGTGACGTGAAGCCTGATTCTCTGCTATGACATGAAGACTGATTCTCTGCTGACATGAAGCCAGATCCTCTGTTACGGGACCTCTCTCCTCTGCCTGGGTGCTGGGCCTAAATATCTGACAATGGACTGTTGCATTGGTGGCTGACGTGAAGCCTGATTCTCTGCTATGATATGAAGACTGATTCTCTGCTGACATGAAGCCAGATTGTCTGTTACGGGACCTCTCTCCTCTGCCTGTGTGCTAGGCCTAAATATATGCCAATGGATTGTTGCAGTGGTGGCTGACGTGAAGCCTGATTCTCTGCTATGACATGCAGACTGATTCTCTGGTGACATGAAGCCAGATCCTCTGTTACGGGACCTCTCTCCTCTGCCTGGGTGCTGGGCCTAAATTTATGAAAATGGACTGTTGCAGTGGTGGGTGACGTGAAGCCTGATTCTCTGCTATGACATGCAGACTGATTCTCTGGTGACATGAAGCCAGATCCTCTGTTACGGGACCTCTCTCCTCTGCCTGGGTGCTGGGCCTAAATTTATGAAAATGGACTGTTGCAGTGGTGGGTGACGTGAAGCCTCATTCTCTGCTATGACATGCAGACTGATTCTCTGCTGACATGAAGCCAGATTGTCTGTTACGGGACCTCTCTCCTCTGCCTGGGTGCTGGGCCTGAATTTATGACAATGGACTGTTGCAGTGGTGGCTGACGTGAAGCCTGATTCTCTGCTATGATATGAAGACTGATTCTCTGCTGACATGAAGCCAGATTGTCTGTTACGGGACCTCTCTCCTCTGCCTGGGTGCCGGGGCCTAAATATCTGAGAATGGACTGTTCCAGTGGTGGGTAACGGGAAGCCAGATTCTCTGCTATGATATGAAGACTGATTCTCTGCTGACATGAAGCCAGATTGTCTGTTACGGGACCTCTCTCCTCTGCCTGGGTGCTGGGCCTAAATTTATGAAAATGGACTCTTACAGTGGTGGGTGACGTGAAGCCTGATTCTCTGCTATGACATGAAGACTGATTCTCTGCTGACATGAAGCCAGATTGTCTGTTACGGGACCTCTCTCCTCTGCCTGGGTGCCGGGGCCTAAATATCTGAGAATGGACTGTTCCAGTGGTGGGTGACGGGAAGCCAGATTCTCTGCTATGGAACCTCTCTCCAATTGATTTTGGTTAATTTTTATTTATTTAATTTTTATTTTAATTAATTTCCCTATCCACATTTGTTTGCAGGGGATTTACCTACATGTTGCTGCCTTTTGCAGCCCTCTAGCCCTTTCCTGGGCTGTTTTACAGCCGTTTTAGTGCCGAAAAGTTCGGGTCCCCATTGACTTCAATGGGGTTCGGGTTCGGGACGAAGTTCGGATCGGGTTCGGATCCCGAACCCGAACATTTCCGGGATGTTCGGCCGAACTTCTCGAACCCGAACATCCAGGTGTTCGCTCAACTCTAGTCCCAATCCTTTCCGTCTTTGGCTACGGTTCTTTTAAGCATAGTTTTTAGGGTTTTGTTAAAGCGTTCCACTAGTCCGTCGGTCTGAGGATGGTATACGGACGTGTGCAACCGTTTAACCCCTAAAAGCTTGCAGAGCTCCCTCGTCACCTTAGACATGAAGGGCGTCCCCTGGTCGGTCAGGATCTCTTTTGGAATCCCCACCCTTGCGAACATACCCATGAGTTCTTTAGCTATGAGCTTAGCAGAAGTATGACGTAGTGGGATTGCTTCAGGATATCTGGTGGCATAGTCTAAGACCACCAAGATATGCTGGTGCCCTCTGGCCGACTTGTTTATGGGGCCTACCAGATCCATCCCTATTCTTTCGAAGGGGACCTCGATGATGGGCATGGGTACTAGGGGACTGCGATAGTGGGGCTGGGGGCTCGTCATCTGACACACTGGACAGGATTGGCAAAACCTTTTGACCTCCTCATAAACCCCGGGCCAATAGAACCTTTGCAGAATCCGCTCTTGGGTTTTTTTTACGCCCAAATGTCCTCCCAGCACGTGGGAGTGGGCCAAGTCCAGCACCACACGGCGGTATGGCTGGGGTACCACCAGCTGCTCCACTACCTCGTGCTGCACTTTGTCCACCCTATACAGCAGGTCCTGGTTAAAAGCCAGATGGGGAAACACAGAATCGGCCCCTGGGTGCTGAGCCACCCCATTTACCACTGTCACCCCTTCCCTCGCCCGTAATAATGTCGGATCCTGGAGCTGGGCGGTCCCGAACGTGTCACGGGATACCTCCAGGTCCGGGATGGACGGGGTTTCCACGGATTCGCCTGCCAACACCTCTAGGGGAAACCTATCGGGATGACACTCTACGGGTGATGTGGTGACCCCTACAGCTGGTATCCCTGCATCGGGATCCTCGGGCACTGGGCCCGATTGTCGTCTGTCCCTAAGGGAAGGCATATTGCTCTTCCACAGAGTCCAGAACAAAGGAAAATCCCTTCCCAGTATGGCGGCATAAGGGATTTGGCGTCCCATTCCGACGACATGCTGCACCTCTTTGCCCAACACGGACATGGTAACCCTGGCAGTGGGGTACTCCCGGCGGTCCCCATGGATACAGACAATGGACAGGGTTTGCTTCTCTGGGAGTGTCTCAGACACTAAGGACTCATGCACTAGGGTCACCAGGCTCCCAGAGTCCAGCAAAGCATTAATCAGATGCCCATCGACCAAGACTTGGCACAGAGGTGGCATATCGGTGGTCGGCCTGGCATCCGCGGTACATACAGGCCGGGCAAAGAAAGAGGACCGGCGAGCGAACCCGCAATCCATGGGTTCAGGTGTTTGAGGACAGTTCGCTGCCCTATGTCCCAGGCTGTGGCAGTGCCAACATTGAATCCCCGTGGTCCCTCCCCGGTCTCTCTTCCCTGGAGTAGGACTAGCCTTCCCCCCCCCTTTGTGGTTGGGTCCCTTTTTCCGGATCCCTAGCCTGAGAGGGAGCCCGACGGGATTCCTGCGCCTGCGTTGAGTCCCGCACCAAGTCCTGGGTTGCCACATACCTCTCGACAAGGCTTACTAACTGATCCAGGTTGCCGGGGTCTCCCTGACCAACCCAGCGCTGTATGGCCCTTGGCAGTGTGCGCACCAAACGATCAACCACCACCCGTTCCACCATCTGCGAGGGGCTCAATGTCTCAGGCTGCAGCCATTTTCTTACCAGGTGTAACAGGTCATAGGCCTGGGACCGAGCAGGCCGGGACTCGGAGAAGGCCCACCGGTAGACTCGATGTGCACGCACATAGGTATTAACCCCAAGACGAGCCAACACCTCCCCCTTCAGCCTCTTATAGCTTTTGGCTTCCTCCTGACTGAGGTCGAAGTAGGCCTTTTGTGCGTCTCCCACTAAAAATGGCCCCACTACTTCGGCCCACTGTTCTGCCGGTAACCTTTCCTGTTCCGCAGTGCGTTCGAAGACCATCAGGAACGCCTCGATATCCTCTTCGGGGCCCATCTTTCTTAACGCTGAGCGCACCTTATCCCGGGCAGCAGGTAGGATTGCGGTCCCCCCCGGGACGGCTTGTTGTTGTAACACCCGCATGGACTCCTGCATAGTCGCCAGTTGCTGGGCCAGTAAACTATTCAACTGCCGCTGGTCTCTCAGGGCTTCCTCATGTCTCCGAGTAGCCTCCTCATTACTTTGCACCAAGTGTCTAATAGCCTCCTCCATCTTGTCTGGAGCCACAAAACTTGCTGGCTTAATATATGACATACAGTCCAAACAGCACCATTTTCAGCCTCACTGCCGTTTGCCCGCTGAAGCCACCAATTGTGGGGATCCGCTCTGGTAGGCAGTGGTAGCGAGTGCAGTATAGAGGCAACACAGAATGGTCTTGGTGTCAAACACAATGCTTTGTTTATTCACACGGTGCATACAAGTGAAAGACGGTGCAGTTCATAGGGAGGGTGGACACACACAACAGCAAAATAATAGTTCAAACACAGCAAGTCCCTGCTGCCGGCTACTTGAGGCCTGTTTCAGTCACATAAAGCAAAGTCTATTTAAAGCCAGGAGTAATGTCACCTTTTTCTCCTTGGTGAAGTAAGTCCATGGGTCTTGCTTCTAGCCACAGGACACGGATCCCTCCTGGGTTCAGCTGCAGGATCCTGCACAGTCCTCCACAGGCCTCAGCACACAGCCCAGCTCACCTCCACTTCTCACTCTCACAGCCAGAGAACACAGAAGCTTCACATTGCACACCACACCCTTGTTGCTGGTCAGGTTTTTAACCTTTCCCTGCAAAACCTGGCCTGGACCGTGGGGAGACAGGCACCCGCCCGCATATCTGCCTGCTCCCAATAAGAGCCGGCCCGGATCCGCTGTGTTAACAGCATAACCGCTGCAATATGCACTTTTCTGGCTCTTACTCCACCGGTGCCAGGACCCCCGGTGGCACGTACCTGCCGTCTATTACCACCCCAGGTACTCTCCTACACAGGGTAATCTAGGACATTTCCCCTAAGTGCAACCACACAGTACTAATGCCCACCTTGTGGCCCCTTACAATATTTATGCCCACCTTTGTTCCTGTCACAGTAGTTATGCCCAGATATGTGCCCCCTCATAGTTATGCCTTCATATGTGCCCCCCTCACAGTAGCTATGCCAGATTAGGTACCCCCTCAAATTAGTTATGGCAGATTAGGTGCCCCTCAGTAGAGATGCCCACTTTATGCCCCCTCACTCTAGTTGTACCCATCAAACCCCCCCCTTGTCCCCAGTCTGCAGCGTTGGAAAAAAAACACATACTTACCTTCTTCCGTGATGACAGGCACCCACCCTCATTGCGCTGGTGGCTGTGCTGAAGGCAGATTCCCGGTCTTTCAGCTCTCCTCCCACAGCCAGCAGCGCAATGTGGGGCCAGCAGAGGGAGCTCTTGAGCTCTGAAGATCAGTGAAGCAGGGAGCAGAGAGGTTTCCCTGCTTCACTATGGTAACAAACTGCCTCGCCGGGTATGTGTGAGTGAGTGCGCGCTTCCCCCCTCCCCCCCCCATATTATACATGTAATGGAGGCATGGAGCGCTCTGATGGCGCCCCAAATTTCCACTGTACATCATGCTGGGCCCCATCAGAGCGCTCCATTACATGTGAGTACAGCGGGGCCCCTGCCAGCACCTATTTTTAACATGCTTTAGGGCAGCCTGGGGGCCCACAGGCGAAAGGGCCCCCTGGAGTGCCGGGCCCGGTCACAACTGCGACCCCTGTATGTACGCCAGTGGTCGGTATTGTTTGATCCCGCGTACTTTCGCGAATTGGTTGCAGGCATTCGCCATTTTAGCCAGTGTGATTGGGGAAAAGTCCCCGGAATGTTGTTCGGCGCTTTTCTGCTATTTGGATGCGATAGGGGAGGCTTACAGGGTCTATGGGGGTTCGGGTTGGCTCAGGTTTGACGAGCCCTACCATAAGGGTCATGGCGCCAGTGAGGCCAGGGCAGTCCTTTCGGGGGGAACCAGGGGGGTCGGGTCAGTCCGGTTTTGCAGCAGCATCTGCCAAGGGCTTGTGCTTCCTGTTTAACTAAGGGAGCTGCAGGTTCGGGGCTAAATGCAAATTCAAGCATGAGTCTTCTTCATGCGGATTAAGTGATGGGGGGGTGAGTCCTCTGCAAAAGGGACTGACTCCAATTCGGGTAGAAGGGATTGAACGGTATCTAAGTAGATACCCTGACCAGCAAGCAGTGGACTTCTTAACAGTGTGGTCAGATATAGTGCCTCGTAAGAGTTGGTGGGAGGCGCGATCGGTGGAGCGCATTAATAAGGCAAGGATAAAGGTAAACAGGGCAATTGGGAGGTTCATGGCCAGGAACGGGGCTGTGGCGGTCAGGCATTTAGAGTTGGAGTCAGGTAGTGGTGGATTTTGGAGAGCTGATGAAGTGCACCTCAATGCAGTGGGTATTGATCTGTGGTCCCTGGGTCTGCAGGGAGGTATTGAGAGGGCATTAAGGTAGTGGAGGAACGTGCAAGCTTGAGGGTAGTTGGGTTCAAGCTGCGCGTTGTTGGCAGTCGGAAGTCCTCGAAGCTGGTGGTTTGGGATGGTACTGGAGAATGGGAGTCTCATAGTTAGGCAATTGGTTGGTTCGGAGAGGTGTCCATCAGTTGGTGTCTCCGAGCTGGCGTTCTACGGCTGGAGGCAAGATGGAATTTGGTTGGTTTTTCATGGATGCAAATTTTTCTTTTTGGTTAGGTGGGAACATAGTGAAGTTAAGGGGATTATAGAAGCCCTGAGAAAATAATCAATAACCTAATCAAGGGTACAGCCACACTGTCAGGTTTACTGATGCGATTTTGGAGACTTCTCCTTTTTTTAATTAATTTTTTAATTAATTTCTGGTTTTCGATTCCAAAGCTGCATCAGGAAACCAGATGGTGTCGTCGTACCCTAGGAAATCATTTACGCCCTTTTTGTTTTTAAGGTTGTCCACTGTTCCTGCTCTGACCACCTTCTGACGTGACTGCTCCACAGATTCACAGCTTTGTGGTGAAACAGCCTTGTCTCTTCTGGAGATTTACCCTTCTTTTCTTCATAAGTGCAGTACCCCCTTGTGTTTTGAGGAGATTTTTTTACATGGAACAGCTTCTCACCATATTTTTTTGTACAGGCCATTTACAGTTGCAAGGAAAAGTAAGTGAACCCTTTGTAATAACTTGGATTTCTCCCTTGATCACTAATAAGATGTGGTTTCATTGTTCTCTTATTTACAGATAAACACAATCTAACTAAACTAATAAAACCAAACGTTGTACCTTTTAAATATATATTTTTTTAGCAAATTACATAAGTATCAACAGTGCAGAGAGAAAAGGTAAGTGAACCTCTGTATCAGTGACTTTTCCAAGACCTTATTAGCACAAGGTGTTTCAACTAAAGAGATGACATTGAAAGTGGCTGACCAGTTACATGTGCACTTGGCATCTGAAGACATCTGTGTTGGTCCCATGTTCATATGTGTTCACATTGCTTGGAAAGTAAAATAAATGAAGGCACACAAAGCCTGGTTACTGACAAATCTGTTCTTCTCAAGAAGATTGGTTAATGTGAGCCGTGCCTTGATGCAGACAAGACCTCAAAAGATGTGTTATAAAGATACCTGAAGCTGGAAAAATGTACAAAGGCATTTCTAAAGACCTGGGTGTAAATGAAGCCAGGGTACGAAAAAAAATTAAGCAAATGGAGAAAATTCAGGATGTTGCTACTCTTATTAGAAGTTGGCATCCTATTAAGATCACTCCGATAGCACAACTGGCTATCCTAAGAGAAGTGAGAAATCTGACCTGACAATGCTCTGTGTATACTGTACATCCCTGTGCATTGCAGCAACATGCATAGCTAGTCCTTTCTGGTACTGAAACAGTTACTGTGCGCCAGTATGACAGGCAGATCACATACAGTATTTGGATGAGTGCATTGGCATGCATCACTATTAGACTTAGTTCACACTTACCTTATTTGGCCAGTTACGAGTCCAAAACAAAGAACAGGTGCAGATCTTTTCATGATTCATTATCTGCAAGTTGGATTGGCTCCTGATTTTGGCTCACCAGTGGCCCAAGATTCTACTATAGAGTGGAAGAGTTGTCTCATTTTACATAGTCTGTTTCCACATAGATTGTTAGCGAACTTGTTCTGTAGGGAGGGTGTCCACAGTAAGTTTGTGTTGAACAACCCAAAAAAATAAAATAAATCCTGTCTTTTGAGTATCCGCCTTCACACGGTCAGTATTTGGCCAGTAATTGATCAGTATTGGTAAGGCAAAAACAGGAGTGGGTCCAAAACAGACTTTGGGCTTCCAAATCATGATCAAATCCTGATGCAAAATGCTTACCATGTGATAGAGGCCTTATAGATGCTCCAAAAACAGGATCTGTTGTGTTTTTCATTTTTCGGTTCTTCTGACGGATCAAGGTAAAATAAACTGTGATGTCAACAAGGCCCAAAAGGGACTCTAGTGTCCCCAGAACAGACTGGTAAGGGTGACAACAGCATGAGGAGTCAACACAGTGGCCCAGTCACATAGTTCTGAGGTTGGCAACCGCTTGAGGAGTCAATACAGTGGACCAGTCACAGAGCGGTGAGAGTGGCAACAGTATGAGTAGTCAACACAGTGGCCTTGTCACATAGTGGTGAGGTGGCAACAGCATAAGCAGTCAACACAGTGGCCCAGTCACAGAGTGGGGAGGGTTGCAGTAGCATGAGAAGTCAACACAGTGGCCCAGTCACAGAGTGGTGAGGGTGGCAACAGCATGAGGAGTCAACATAGTAGCCCAGTCACAGGGAAGGTGGGGGGCAACAGCAGTGGCAGTAGGAAAAGATGGCAGCAGGTGTGTGGCATCAGGCGGGTGACAGCATCAGAATAGTGGCTGAATCACATGGCCAGAAGTAACGGGACATTTTTCACAATGTTCTGGTTTGGCTGATCCACGCCTGATTCTCCTTTATAATGGTTAATTTCTCAACATTTTGTGTTGAAAGGTGAGTTCTCTTTGGGCTAACTATGCCCCTCACAGAACTAAACACCGCTCTGATGCCACACTACTGTCCAGAAAGGAAAGCTTGTTCACAGCAAAGTTGGCCAGTTGTGGCCACAATTCAAGTTTGGCTGCCCAGTAGTCCAGGGGATCTGGGGTGACAGGGTGCAGTCCAAGTATGCCACCACCTGCTGGTTCATGTTCTGTTCCATGTCCTGCCTCTGCTGCTGGCTTGTTTCTTCAGTAGGCGGGTGAAGAAACATGATCATCAGAGACTGGAGACCTGGAGATTCAAGTTACTGCAGACGGAGCTGGTGCTGCTCCTGCCTCCTCCCCCCCCCCCCTCCAGCAGTCATGGCAGTGGAACATTAGCACAGGGGGGCCCCTGGTCAGACCTTCATGAGGATGGGAGATAGCGCACATAAGAAGTGACCAACTGACTACATAGCATGTCTGTATAGTAGTTGAGTCTATCATCCCTCTCAGCATATGTAAAAAAGGCCCCCATTTTGACCTGGTAGTGAGGTCCTAAAATTGTGGAGAGCCAGTAGTCATCCTTCTGCTGAATGGTGATAATGTGGCTGTCACTATGCAAGCAACTCAGCATGCATCTGGCCATTAGCAGAAATCAGGGCCGGCTCCGGCCCACAACACAGCATAATGGGCCCCCAACACAGCATAATGACCCCACAGTGGCCCTCCATTCAAAATAATGGAATAGCCTTCCTGCAGAAGTGGTAGCTGCAAATACAGTGAAGGAGTTTAAGCATGCATGGGATAGGCATAAGGCCATCCTTCACATAAGATAGGGCCAGGGGCTATTCATAGTATTCAGTATATTGGGCAGACTAGATGGGCCAAATGGTTCTTATCTGCCGACACATTCTATATTTCTATGTAAGTAGTGGCAGGAGGTCTGTGCAGGGCAGCAATAGGAGATAGGAGGGTGGAACAGGAGCTCTGGATACATGAGGGAGAAAAGGAGACAGCAGGGGCCCCATGAGGATGAGATAAGAGAAGGAGAGGATATTGGGGGCAGGGGCAGGTGTCATGGAAGCAAACTGCTTAATGAGGCAGTAAAACAACTAAATATCATGAAGCTGCTAGTCTACAGTATCCAGCAGCAGCATGACGAGTTCCCTGACATTCCCCCACCCCTCCTGTCCCACAGAGAAGAGACAGTCACAGTGCAGACTCACTCACAGACTGCATCTCTTCACATTTCTGCTCCGCTGGCGTCTCTCTCCTCCTCAGGCAGAACATCCTGTGTAGAGGGGGCGTGTCTGAAGCTTGTAAGGTAAGGTGCTGCTCTGCTGGAGTGAAGAGGGACGCGTCTAAAGCTCCACAGCATGGAAGCTTGTAAAGGGGACAGAGTGTAGCTGGCCAGCTAAGACCTGTCCTAGGTTGCTAATATAGCTTATATGTTTATACAGCTAGACCTGTCAACAAACTTAATACAGTTCCTATGTTTGTGTGTTAAAGACAAAAGCAGAGTTATTTACAGTGACTTGATGTTTGGATGTCATGTAATAGTTATATTTTGCGGCCACAGAAGCAGAAAAAGATAATATGCCTTTAAGATTCATTATATAATGTAAGGTAAGCTCAATGACACTGCAGACACAACTGAAAGCATAGAGTCAAACTGTTGTTGCTGGGCAGGAGTCTTGACCAATTACAACCAGCCTAACACACAGCTTGTGTGGGAAATTCCCCTAGCAGGAGCTGTTAGAATCATTGCACCAGAGGAGAGAAACTGAACAGACATTCACTCCACTAAGAGCTGTGTTTTATGGAAGCAGAGAGGCCAAAATAGGTATTTAAAACAGATATATTGATCCTACTGCTAATATAGTGATTAGAACTGTATACTGAACCAGTTATATGTGTGTTTAATTACAGTTTCACCATTTGCAAACTACAAAGTTCACAATCCAAATTCAAATTCCATATTGCAATCCAAATTGCATACAACCATAGCAGATCATACTCAACCAATCTGCAAATAGTTACTGCTAACTGCATTCTGAAAATTGCGACCAAATTCAGCAAGTAGAACTATTAGTTAGACCTCAGATATACCTCTCAGAAAGATCATAAAGTGCTTAAATAACTTTAAAGTAAGAGATACTGAAGAGAGAAATATATCCATCCTTTTCTGTTGAATGACTAGATTGAACAGTTGAACCACCATCTTATGCATACCGCCATTTTGTGATATATTTTCAACACATGTTATGTACATAGACTATCTGCTGCGGAGGCGGCAGTGTTATATATAAAGAAAAGTTAAAGTTAATAAAGAAGTTATTTTAAGCATTTGTTGTGCTCTTTAAACCTACTGTTTCCATAGAACGGCGCTAGAGGAATTACAGACTAATAGACAGTCTGGTTAGACTAAAAAGTCAGAGATATCAGAATTCTTCTAATGCCACAGCGCAAAATGCACTTCATAGTGCTGCGCCTGCCACACAGAGGCAGCTAGACTCTGCATGCTGCTGAAAAAGTCTTTTATGTGACTTAGCTTCTTGCGCTCCAGCAATGAGCGCTTCCATCTGTATTGATGGAAGCGCTCATAGCAGCGCACTGGGCCCTGGCACTTGCCCGGGTATGACGAGTGCTCACGCCGGCCCTGGCAGAAATGACACTGATGGACTCAGGGCCGGTGCAAGGATTTTTGCTGCCCTAGGCAAGATAAAAATAAAAACATAGAATATGTCCAATTCTTGTCCACAATAGCAGGAATAATTCTCTTAGTGCCGGCTATGTGCGGTCCGCAAAATGAAGAACGCACATTGCCGCTGTCTGTGTTTTGTGGATCCGTGGATCCGCAAAACACACACGGATGTGTGAATGGACCCTCAATGTGAGGTAAATTAGTTTCCAATGTAGTATTAATAACTAAACAATTAAATAATAAACATATTGCATTGTCTACTTACCACCAGGACAATAAGATGATCTGGTCTCTGGCTTCAGTCTGGCTCTTGGTCTGTCTCTGGGGACTCCCTTGTCACTCTCTTCTCCCCCTCCTCCCTTGTCACTCTCTTCCCCCCCCCTCCCTTGTCACTCTCTTCTCCCCCCCCCCCTCCCTTGTCACTCTCTTCCCCCCCCTCCCTCCCTTGTCACTCTCTTCTCCCCCTCCTCCCTTGTCACTCTCTTCTCCCCCCCTCACTCATCACTCTCTTCTCCCCCCTCACTCATCACTCTCTTCTCCCCCCCTCCCTCCCTTGTCACTCTCTTCTCCCCCCCTCCCTTTCGTTTTAACACTCTTCTCCCCCCTCCCTTGTCACTCTCTTCTCCCCCTCACTCCCTTGTCACTCTCTTCTCCCCCTTCCATGTCACTCTCTTCTCCCCCTCACTCCCTTGTCACTCTCTTCCTCCCCCCCCTTGTCACTCTCATTTCCTCCTCCCCCCTCCCTCCTTTGTCACTCTCTCCCCCTCTATCCCTTGTCACTCTCATTTCCCCCTTCCTTTGTGACTCTCATTCCCCCCTCTCTTGTCACTCTCATTCCCCCCCTTCCCTTGTCACTCTCATTCCCCCCTCCCTTGTCACTCTCATTTCCTCCCCCCTTGTCACTCTCATTTCCTCCTCCCCCTTCCCTTGTCACTCTCATTTCCTCCCCCCTCCCTTGTCACTCTCATTTCCTCCTCCCCCTTCCCTTGTCACTCTCATTTCCTCCCCCCTCCCTTGTCACTCTCATTCCCCCCTTGTCACTCTCATTTCCTCCTCCCCCTTCCCTTGTCACTCTCATTTCCTCCCCCCTCCCTTGTCACTCTCATTCCCCCCTTGTCACTCTCATTTCCTCCTCCCCCCTCCCTTGTCACTCTCATTTCCTCCTCCCCCTTCCCTTGTCACTCTCATTTCCTCCCCCCTCCCTTGTCACTCTCATTTCCTCCTCCCCCTTCCCTTGTCACTCTCATTTCCTCCCCCCTCCCTTGTCACTCTCATTCCCCCCTTGTCACTCTCATTTCCTCCTCCCCCTCCCTTGTCACTCTCATTTCCTCCTCCCCCCTCCCTTGTAACTCTCATTTCCTCCCCCCCTTGTCACTCTCATTCCCCCCCCCCAACCTCTAGTGTAGCTTGGCCGAGCTCTGTTCAGTCCGCGGTACTGGAGCATTTGTTTCCTGTACCCGGCCGGACTGAAAGGATATGCACACTAAGTGGCGCCGGCCCTGGATGGACTCCCTGCCTCTCTCTCCACTGCATACTGCCAAATTCTATTGGGGTCATCTGCCTGGTCTTCCTCATCTTCTTCCCGCTCCTCCTGTTCCTCTCCTGTCGCTTGTGCAAATAAAACACCTATTTCTGTATACATTTCCTGGGTGTTAATGTCCACATCCTCCTCCTCCTCAGCCAGTTCAGGGCTCACGTGGCTGTGAGATGTAGGCGCCACGTATCCTGTCCACTGGCCAGCCATATTTATCAGCATCTCCTCCAGGAGGTGAAGGAATGGCATGACATCATTCATCCTGTAGTCCTGGTGACTGACAAAGTGTCCTCCTCAAAGAGCCTGAGCAAACAGCAGGTGTCATGCATTAACTGCCACTAATGGAATTACGTATCTATGCAACGAGGTGGACACCCCAATAACAGTTAAATAACACTACTTATTCACCCGAGATTACTACTTCTAGTTAGAAATCTCTAAAGCTACAGTCTGGCCATACATTTTTCCTACTTCAACACACACAGCATTAGGGTAACAAGGGCTTCACACAAGTGCTGAATGATCTTTTCTAGACACATGAATGTTTTTCTCTTTCTAGTGCCATACATGTCTTATTATCTTGACATTGCATTGTTACAGACTTATCAGAACCTCTCTGTTCGCAGTGGTCAATGAGCTCTGACAGCTACAATCTGCAAGCTCTAACTGCTCAAAGTTCTCACAGACTATCACTAACAATTTCTGTTTATTCAGCGAAACTCTGCTCGTTTCTGTTGTCAATAATAAACCAACTTCCAACCAAATCAACTGTCCAACGCTTCATTTATTACTTTTAGCACAGATTTAAAAAAATAAAAAAATAAAATCAATTGCCTTAAAACTCCTCTCATGGCTTTTAGAACAGATAAAACAATTCAATAGGTTATTGTTCCTCCCACAATGCTCAGGATTCCATTCAGAGTGACAAGACCTCTACTACCTCTATGTGCTGCCAGAGCATGCGCCTAATTTGTAAGTAGGTGCAAGCCTCGTCATAAATTGGGCACATCCTCCTGCAGTCCTCGTGCCTAACCTGAAATCTACAACAGCTCAGAGCTGCTGTAGATTTCTAGCTACATTTATGCCAGAAAACTGGAGTAAATGAAGATAAATCTGTTGGCCAACTAGTTACGCCCCCTTCCCCGGTATCGCTACATCCCCTTTTTAAAAAAGTGGTTTGGATGGTGGAAAAGCAGGAGATGCAACAATTTTTTTAATGTGAATTCACAGATTAGAGAATATAATAAGCTTACACAGGCTAAGTGATTAAATGTATTTACTAAATGTAAAAAAAATATAACACAGACAAATCATATACAGAAAAGTAAAGTTAAATAACAATCAATCACTTGGCCTGCAACTCAATGGGGGAGCTCCTAATACCACGCTACTCACATTGCACGTGGCCGACGCCACATGGTAATACAAGAGAGATAGTGACTTACAACATCCTACCTGGATGCTGTTATCAATGGAGCTGAATTCTTTGTCTTTGTGCACAAAAGTTCATAGAGTACCTTTCAGCTCCTCCTCCTAAGGATGTCCGCTCCTCCTCCTAAGGATGTCCAGTGTACAGTATGCATGTCCTCTGAGTTAATTATTCTAGCATGTTGCCTGTTGATCATCTTACACAGATCAATGGCTATGTATATGTTAACTAATTATCCCTAACTCACTACATTACAAGCAATATAAAAGATAATATAAAAATTAAAGGGGAAAGAACCAATCAGTACTTAATTAAAAAAAAAATGATTCTAACACTACCACCAAGATAACATACCCACGGACGAATCTATTTTTATCATGGACATGGGGGAAAAATCACCTATTTTTCTGGACTGTCTATAAATTTCTGGATGGTTGGCAACCATGATGATAATGTACATTAGAAAGGGTGGTAAAAGTACAGATGGCAGGCATAGTGTTTGCAGGATCATTGTTTGTTGTCTGATACCATGGAGACACATAGTTTTGTTTAGGAGCTGTAGAAACAAAACAGTAGGACATGGCAAGATTTTTTTATTTCTATGCATTGGAATAATAAAACAAACAATTGGGAAGGTAGACATTGCTTTTGATCTCAGACACTTGTCTAAACTTACATGTAAAAACACTTAATACATTGTTAGTTATGCCAAGTAAAAAACTAAGCTCTGCTACATCTGTGCATATCAATAAACAGAAGTGGATTATAGGGAGAGTAAAGGGTCCATTGCCCAGAGGCTTCCATCACTCATTTCCCTCAAGCATTTTCCAGACTCGCCTAGCAGCAAGGCATATTAGAAGGAACCCCTTTCCCCCTTCTTTGGAATTTTGATCCACTGGGCTAACCAGATATTGGACAAAAGAAAGAGATCGAGGGTTAGTCGAATCCTGTGGAAAAAATCCAGAGGATCTCAACAAACTAGAGGCGCCAATGGATAGAGAGCTGATGTGAAAAATGGCATACGGTATGGTACAGAAGTGAATAGGCTGCTAGTGGGTTGGCACCAAGCAGATAACAATCTGCATGTGTTGTAGATACAGGAAAGAACAGAATGGTTATGCCCAGCGGGCTCAGAGATTTAACCCACTGGGTAAAACCTGTTCCGACCCACTATATAGATCACGGTATAGGGACCTTTGCTGGAAAAAAATCTTTTGTAAAACTCAAATAGCAAAAAAAAGAAAGTGTAAACAGGACACCAGGGAAACTTAAACCCCCCCCCCCCCCAGCCTGGATCGCCTGTAGAGTTTCAGAAGATGAAGGCAGCCAATGTCAAACGGGGCTTCTTTTCAAATTCTTTATTAGGAATCAAACATCCGGCTCAACGCGTTTCGGGACTACACAGAGTCTCTTCCTCAGGAGCAGTACAGAAAAAAGTGTTTGATTCCTAATAAAGAATTTATAAAGAAGCCCCGTTTGACGTTGGCTGCCTTCATCTTCTGATACTCTACAGGCGATCCAGGCTGGCGGGGGGGGGGGGGGGGGTTAAGGTTCCCTGGTGGCTTGAGTTTATCCAAGTAAACACCCACTCATGAAGTAAGTCAATAGAGCTTGCACATGATTATTTTATTCTTTTAAGCTTTAAGCTATGATTTTAACCCCATATTGTATGGGTACAAAGCTCTGGCTTTTTTATATGTAAGGTATTGCCGCACACTATTAACTGGGTCTTCTCTACTGATTTCTATTTGTTTTATTTTTATCTGTACATCCATGTGGGTGGTATGTTTATAAAATTTTTTATTTTTTGCCGGCAAAGGTCCCTATACCCTAATCTTCTATTAGGGACCAGTGATCTGGCGCTCTATAGTGGGTCGGAACAGGTTTTACCCAGCAGGTTAAATCTCTGAGCCCACTGGGCCTAACCATTCTGTTCTTTCTCCTTTCCAATACTTACCAGATATTGCCCAACCATGTGAATAAGCTCTGATGAAATAAGAGCCAACTAACCATAACCTATAGCCTATAATCTTCATGAGAGTTTTGTAGTGTCAACACTTGACCCCTCTCTCATATGCAATGAAATAACTATCGACACTCCAGAAATATATATTTTTCTCACATGGTAAGATTAAACAGGATTATTAGATCAATTTTCATAGGATGACTTGATCATCTATGTAATCCTTATGTGAAATGTGTGCATTCCCTATAATCCAGTCATTTCTTTTGATTCTCACAGTACGAAAATGTGCAAAATTGCCTATTACACCAGAGTAAAACAAATCTTAGGTATGAGAGGTATTTAACATTTTTAATTTGGGTAAACCCCATGGAAAGTGAGATAATGCAGCATAGTATGAGGTGGTTCTGCTGTTATTAGAGAAGCGATGTCTGCAAACAAGACACACAATCTTATTCTATTCAGTTGGCTTTTGCTTTTATTTTTCCACGTGGGCTTTCGTGATCTCAAAGTCGTGTCACTGCATTTATTTATCTGTAGTGATATTGGAGTTAAAAAATGCTCATGAATTTCTCCAGCTATACAGAATTTTTGCAATAATTAATTGAGGGTAAAGCGAAGTACAGGACTAGAGTTTGCTGTGTAGCTCATCTATGTTCAAGTGCACTGAACTAACTTACAATACTAGTGTGACATCCTAAGACTAGCCGTAGTATGTTCCCCACACAGGAACAAAATGTCACAGGAAGTTCTTGCTTGAGTAGCTTACTCAGAAGGCTCAGTACTGAAATGTTCCAAACTTTACAACCTGCTTTAATCAGATGATAATTGGTTGGCGCAGGTGGCCTCCTCTCAAGTTGTCTCTCTTTCTGTCTAAGGGTATGTGTAGTACCACAGACCCGTGGGTATTACAATTTGTATATAGGTTGTATTGTTATGTATTTTATTGTTTGCTTCTGGCAGTAGCTAATAGCAAGGAATGGTTGGCAA
The DNA here is from genome assembly GCF_014858855.1 of Bufo gargarizans. Lineage (NCBI taxonomy): Eukaryota > Metazoa > Chordata > Amphibia > Anura > Bufonidae > Bufo > Bufo gargarizans. Next base: position 71,817 of record NW_025334702.1, read on the forward strand.
AGGTTAGCAAGGAACAGGTCTAACTACCCTGTTCCCCCTTGGTAGGAGTGGGCTGGACTTTCTGTCCAAAGACACAGAGGAGAGGAAGCACACATCAGAGCTCCTGATACAGATCCAGAACCAGACCAACTTCTTGGTCTCCATGCAGAGTGAACTTCTACCATCAGCATTGAATACACTGCTGCAAGGTGCAGGATTACAGCCAAGCCATCCATCACCAGACTACACTAGGTTAGTACTACTTAAGTGCTGAATTGCTACCAATCAACCTGCTTCCCTATCCATACTGGCACCAGAGAAGATTTGCACGTAAAGCCTGCTGCTACTGTATGTGTTTAAAGTTCTACATTGCACTTAGTAACAAAGACTTTGTTAAGTTTAGCTCTGGCCTCATTCTTCAGTACTATAATGGCACTGCACTGATCCCCAGGGAGCAACGGCCCGAGGGAGTACATTATGAGACAACACTTCTCAGGGCCACTACCACTCCTTTCTTGTACATCGGCTCCTCCTGGTCAGATCTTCTGATAAAGATTTGGAAGCCAAAATCAGAAGTGGATCATAACATGAGAGAAAGTATAGAGAACAGATATGACTTCTCTTTTTTTAATTCACTTCTGGTTTTAGCTTCCAAAACTGCATCAGGAAACCTGACTGTGTGGCAGTACCATAACGGGGCAACTGCTAACTCGTTGACTGTGGGTCCTTGTCTTTCAGCTGTACTTCCTCTGCACACTTCAGTTTCTATCTCTCTTGGGTCTGCTCGTCCCATGTGGCACTCAGAACAGCCTTCTCCCTCTATTTGTGACTTTTGGGGGCTCTCAGTAATTTGCCTGAACCATGCTGCTAGGACGTCCCCGTACCTGCTCAACCAGGTTAAGATGTCAACACAAGAAAGTGACTCATTACGGGTCAGAACGGTCACTTTTTGACCTCATTCTGGCGGGTTATCGCTTGCACAAAAAACCCCTGCCAGTCTGGCTGGTCTTTTGCCAGTTCATACCCAGACCAGAAAAGTTCAAGACCCTCTGGCCGGGCAAAACTGACATCAAACTCCCGGGTGCCATACGGATGTATCATTGCAAAGATGTCACATTCCCTGATGCCCATCTGAAAGAGAAGCTCTGCCACCCTCTTCCTGGTAGGGCATGCTTCATTGCCTCTCCATTTCAGACAGACAACATTCCGTCTGGCTGACCCAGGGCCGGTTGTGGGTGAGGACCAGGTGATCTCGCCCCGCCTTGCTCTCGGAAGGCACGCAGGTCATCTCTGTCTATCCAGAAGGATAGATCCACCTGCTGCCCCCCTACTGTAATGGAATTCTCCCCTCTCCTAAGAGCCTCTAGAAGTTGCCGCTGCAAGTTACCGTCACCAGACATTGGCAATGGGGAGGACAATGGGGACCGCCCCTCCCCCCCTGCGCCGGCGACCACACCAGCATAACTTCTGCCAGGCGTAACCGACGCAGGAGGGGCAGCCGGACCGGGCCCACCCCCACCCCCCCCCCCCGACCTATCTACAGCAGGTGTCACTCCAGACCCCTCTGAAGGGGCCACATGAGGCGCACCGGCCACTTGTACAGTGGCCGGCCGACCTCCAACTTTCACCCCTCCATCAGGGCCCGGGGCAACACCACGAACATAAACTGTATTCACACAAGTGACCACTTCTTCAGTGGCCACTACCGCACTCTCCCCTCCCCCCACACACACTGCTGGGCCAGAGGGGACAGAGGTCACTTTATTTGTTTTGTCCAGCATTTCCTTGCTGGACACATTTTTAACAGTCTTTCCTGATTTTTCAGGCCGGCGGGCTGTAGAACTACTGGTCCCAGCCACGCCGGCCTTATCCACTTGATGGACAGTGCAGGAGGGAGGGGCGGTGCGCACCACACTCGCATCAGGACCGCCCCCTCCCTCTCTGCCTACACACACACAGCTCTGAGCTCCTTTGTGGATATCTGAAGCCCCACCCCCTCCACCCCTTACCACTCCCACTGCGCCCCTACTCCCCGCCGCCACAACAATACCAGCGGAAGGGACCGAAGTGGAGCAGGCCGGGGCAGAGGAGACTGGAACCCCGGCAAGGATTTGGGCATACAACTTGGGAGGGGCGGAGGCAGCCACCTCGCACCCCCCCCTGCAACTCCGGATCGGGACACCGCTGTACCCGCGGCCGCACCCCCTCCACCCCCTACCACCCCTGCCCCCCCGTCCCCCGCCGCCATACCAAAACCGGCAGGGGGACTGCATGGGCGCACGGGAGCGGCGAAGCAGACTGGGGCAGAGGACGCAGACCCCAGGACAGGGCTCCCGGCAACAACCTCTGCAAGGGGGGCAGTGGCAGCCACATTGCCCCGCCACACCTCCACCCGGCACTTGTCCAGTGCCCCAGCAGAGGCGGGCGGAGCCACCCGACCACCAACCATGCCCCCCTCGCCATTCGCCCCGGGAGCCTTCCTGTCTGGCCCCTCCTACTTCTCCTCACCGCCCCTGTTACCGCAAACAGGGACGGCGTCCTGCGCCATCTTTACCACATCTTTCTCCCCACTCCTACGCACCGGTCCCACAGCAGAGACCGGGCCAGGGAGGATGGTGGGGTTCGTGCTCTGAGCTGGCTTTTCAGCTGGCCCAGGGCATGCAGGGTGGGTCACATAGACATACCTCACCTCTGGCTTTAATGTCTTTGTCTTTCTCTTCTTTCCCATCGGCTCATCTTCAGGTAATTCATTACCAAAGCAAATGTCCTCACAAATTTTGGGGGACTCCAGGTGGCGTATTTTCGGCCATAAGCTGCCCCCCCAATTGGTATTTTTGGCAGCTTCTCTGTTCTGCACTGGGCAACAAAACCCAGGGATCAACTGATGTTCTACTGATCCTTTCTGGATGTCCATCTCTGAAACCAGCCAAAAGAAAGTAAATTAATTCATACATGAAAGTGGAATGACATTGCAAAATCCATGAGATGTAGGGTCTATCTCACCTTCTGATGCTTATTAATTGTGCCGTAACTGGATTACACCAGGCTATTTTGCTAGAGAAGCAGGCTGCTTAAGAAACAGATAGCATCACGTATTGCTGTGTGTGTCAAGTAGATAAGGCAAGTTCATAAAACACAAAAGTCCGTAGCATTTCACTGCCTGGTGCATTTTCCAGTATGAAAGCTTTCTGAATCGAATATACCATCAAAGAGACACATCAAACGTTATTTATTAAATGTGCTGATGAGAAAATTCAGAGACATTACATTATGTATCTGTAATCAGACTTGCTTTGGAGCCGAGGAAAAAAAAAGTGATGAATTAGTATATTAGGACAAGGTTAAATTGAATTTTTCTGGGTCAAAATAGCTGAAAGGCCTTAAAAGGTTTTAATTACTTGCTATCTCCATAACAAACGTCATGAAAAAAAAAAAACGATTAAAAATAAAGGCTCCGTTTTTGATTCAGACATTTCAGATGATCTGTGACCTAGTTTTTTTAAGTTGAAAAAGTATTCACTTTCATGACAAGAAATCATATTTTTTTTTGCTTTTTTCATGTTTTAGTATACAAAGATATGCAATAAAATTGTGTATTAATGCATTTTTTTGCATTGTACCTTTCAAGTGTAAATGGCTTCAAATAGTCTACTAATGAAGTAATTACCGGCAACGCTGGTTACTAAACTGAATAAACTGAAGGCCAAGGTCACAACGGAATGTATTATTAAAGCAGTTTTATTGACTTTTTGTCACTTTATGAAATATTATGTGAATGTACTGTATATATTGATTATATAATATATAATATTGATAGCAAATGTAATCTCAGGAATGTATGCATCCTTGGATATCCTTGTCCACCAATTCAGTAACAGCCCCTAGTACCTCATCTTTGGTTTTCTTGGTCCCTCGTTAAGCAGACAGCTATAGTATCTCTCGCGATTCCTCTTGTGAGGGGTAGCTTTCTTTTAGAGGATCATTCACACTGATACGGCTTTAGGACATCGGGTTTCAGGTCCAAACAGTGCATTTATTGTGATACACCAGCACAAAAATAATAAACACTCGCCCGTCCAGGCTCTAACTAAACATACTGTAATATTCCTGACTCACCTAAGTCCCTGTTCACACCCTGTGAACACATGCGGCTTTCTCAGCCAATGTCCCACAGCCTCCTGGCTGTACAGAGCACAGTACGCCCACTGTCTCCAGTCCAGTGTCTCAGCACACATGGGGAATAGTGGTCTCTCAGCCCTCCTGGCTTGGACCACACAGAGCCTCCAGGCCTCTGTCAAACAGGCAACACACTCCCCCCTTGCTGACACCCTGGGAGGTGCTTTGTGCCAGCCTGATTACTTCCAGCTGGTCTCGCCTGAGGTGGAATAGGGGCGTGGACCACACTATCCACCCCTTCCTTGCCTCTAACCTGTCACTGTCTCACACTCTATACACATCTACTAGGCCAAGTTTTTATGTGGTCTTAATTGAAAATGAGAAGAAAGCTGCTGCCAGAACTGTCTGGTAGTGGCTTCTCTCCCGGAAGTATCTAATGAGAGTAGAGATGAGCAAATTGATTTGCAAGGATCAATTTGCCTAATCAGGTTTCTGGAGCCATGATGGAGTGTCCCCAGAAGCTGAGGATGCTCACTCGGCTGCTTGATTGGCGGGACCGGACATCTCAGCCAGCCCTGATATGCCCATGTAGAACTGCTCCAAGTGGAGTCACCAGCACAGAGTCTCTGCTTCTGCAAGAAGAGTAGCGGCGTATGCGTAGTCACTGCCTCAGTAGCAGGAGCAGAGACTCAGCGATGTGATGTGACCAGCCCCGTCAATCAAATGGCAGGGGAGGCCTCTACAGCTTCGAGGACACCATGTCAGACAAAATGATCTTGCGGCCTCCTGGTCATGCAGCGACAGAATGGCCTGCCATTTAACCACTTGATCCACAACTTTCCAACTTGTTGGAATTCCACCTTGCATATGCTAGAGCATCTGTACTAGCGGTGTAAAGTGGTGAATGATTTTGTTATGCACCAGACCACCTTAGCAGGGAACATTTGTTGTTCTGAGGTCTAGCAGTTGCAGCTCATCAGAGATGCATGTCGTGTACTCAAGCCACCAGACTTGTCATTATGGGGAATTGTAGCATGTCATCCCCCTGATATTTATCTTAGAGCAGATGCTCACGCTGGTGCAAGAAGGGACAGTTGAAGAAGGACAGCTTCCGCAGCACTGTAACTATTGGGGCATGGAGGAGGAAGTGGAGGAGGAGCTACCTCAGGGGGAGCAGGAAGAGATTACTTGCTTAGTTGCTTGCTTATGTACTGGCAGGCGTATCCTTAGCATGGAGAAGTTTGATTACTGGATAGCCATGCTTTTAGTCCCTTGAAAAATGGGGTAAGGTTTTTCTGTTGTCAAAAGGGATGCCAAATTGCTTTATTACCATGATACACTGTGTACACAGCCTGTAGCAGAATTAGGAGAGCAGATGACTGCCAACCATGTGTCTGACCAGGAGAAACTTGTCCACCTCCCACTGAGTCACCCACCTCCCATTGCCTCCGCTGCAGCAGCAATCAATTCAGTATCATCAATATTATGGAACAGCTTTTTATTTTATATGTGCTGCACAAGGTTGGCACGAATCAGCAAATGGTGACGTACTGTCTAAACATCCAGGTTCAGTCCTACCTGGACTCTGGCCTTTGTCATCTCAGAGAGGGTTTTCAACATGGCAGGGGTCATGGATCCCTGAGGATTTTCACACCTCTGGTTGAGGCAAATGATTTTATCAACCATTGCTGATGTGGCTATCATGCCACTGCTGCTGTCTGCCTGCCTATCATCATTTTCTGTACCATATAGCTGCTGCTACTGCCCACTGCTAATCCCTCTACTGCCACTTCCATTACCCCTACTGCCACCACTATTAAACCAATACAGTTGCCCATATCTACTTGTTGTCTGTTCCTTACTCTGCTGCCCCTTTCCACATCCACGGAAATAAAATGGATAATTTTTCCAAGCTTGTTCAACTTCAAAACAAGCCACAGTTTCTTCTGTGTATATACAAGTAGAGACATGCATACTGCCCAGTTAAAGCATAATTTTTGGATGCTTATGCAGAACAAGCCAGTTTTTCTCATTACATTAACGTGTGTGTGTTTATAGACGGGCAGGGAGCTGCCCCCACTCTGGCATCAATTTTGGATGTGAAAAATTATATTAGCGGCTCACACCACAAGCTATGGATAAAATGGATGCCAAGTGCACTGACCAAGATCCAAGTGTAGCAATTATAGACCTAATATATAAAGTAGATATCAGCTCCATAGGCATACAGCAGTCAAATTTTGTATATTTGATGAATAAAATATTTATTTATAAGAAAAAAGTCACAAATAACGATATCAGAAAATATAGCTAAATAATAAGTAGATGTAACAAATAAAATTAATCACGAATGTCCATATAAATGTCCATCCGGAACAGCCTGCTAGAGAAACAAAATAATAGTCTTGCAGGAATGATACCTTCTGAGGACGCTTGTATACACAATGGGGTGCCTATCTTCTTGTAAAAAAAAAGGCACTGTTTAGAAAAGATAGGTTCAATCATTTAATAGTATGAATAAAAAGTAATATTAACTTTGTTTCACATTTTAGATTCTTCTTCCGTAGTGCCAGCTATGGCTTTCAACTAGAATTTATTATTACATTCTGTTATATTTGTTATCCACAATACTAAGTGTACTTTGCTACCGTCAAGTGGCCATTGTTATATGTGATTTTATAAGCTATCTATGGCTTAAATTTTTGTCATTCATCTTGGAACTCCACCTCTTCTGCAAGCTCTTTCAGTCTTTTCCTGTTTGTCAGACATGCATAACAAAGCTGGAGAGAGGATTTTCCTTTGACCTCTATCATAATTTCTCAAGGCACATTCAATAAATTATCTAAAGGCATATCCATAGCATCTCTCAATAAGATTCTATTTTACATTCCTTATACAAAAGGTTGCAACTTACATACTGTATATTTATCAGTGACTTCTCTCATGTACATCAGTGGCAGAATTGGTATTCTCCACCTCTCCCTTCTGATCACTAAAAACTGTGCTTCTATCCAATGCTGTCACTTGGTCGAGTGATTTTATCAGAACTTTCTCTAGATATTGTTTTTCTCTAAATTGTTTAAAAAGTTCTGTAGCATCTTTTTCAAATTTTACTGGGAGAAAACGTCTCTATGTAGGTAAGCAACTGCCTGAGGGATAGAAAACAGAGTGTGGTTATTAGTGGTACACACTCAGATTGGGTCACTATCAATAGTGGGCTACCTCAGGGGTTAGTATTGGGCCCTATTCTCTTCAATATATTTATTAATGATCTTGTAGAAGGCTTGCATAGTAAAATATCAATTTTCGCAGATGACACTAAACTGTGTAAAGTAATTGACACTGAAGAGGAGAGTATACTGCTACAGAGGGATCTGGATAGATTGGAGGCTTGGGCAGAGAAGTGGCAGATGAGGTTTAACACTGATAAATGTAAAGTTATGCACATGGGAAGGAATAATGCAAGTCACCCGTACATACTAAATGGTAAAACACTAGGTAACACTGACATGGAAAAGGACCTAGGAATTTTAATAAACAGCAAACTAAGCTGCAAAAACCAGTGTCAGACAGCTGCTGCCAAGGCCAATAAGATAATGGGTTGCATCAAAAGGGGCATAGATGCCCGTGATAAGAACATAGTCCTACCACTTTACAAATCGCTAGTCAGACCACAAATGGAGTACTGTGTACAGTTCTTGGCTCCTGTGAACAAGGCAGACATAGCAGAGCTGGGGAGGGTCCAGAGGAGGGCAACTAAAGTAATAACTGGAATGGGGCAACTACAGTACCCTGAAAGATTATCAAAATTAGGGTTATTCACTGTAGAAAAAAGACAACTGAGGGGAGATCTAATTACTATGTATAAATATATCAGGGGTCAGTACAGAGATCTCTCCCATCATCTATTTATCCCCAGGACTGTGACTGTGACGAGGGGACATCCTCTGCGTCTGGAGGAAAGAAGGTTTGTACACAAACATAGAAGAGGATTCTTTACGGTAAGAGCAGTGAGACTATGGAGCTCTCTGCCTGAGGAGGTGGTGATGGTGAGTACAATAAAGGAATTCAAGAGGGGCCTGGATGTATTTCTGGAGTGTAATAATATTACAGGCTATAGCTACTAGAGAGGGGTCGTTGATGCAGGGATTTATTCTGATTACTTGATTGGAGTCGGGAAGGAATTTTTTATTTCCCTAAAGTGGGGAAAATTGGCTTCTACCTCACAGTTTTTTTTTTTTTTTGCCTTCCTCTGGATCAACTTTCAGGATGACAGGCTGAACTGGACGGACAAATGTCTTTTTTCGGCCTTATGTACTATGTTACTATGTTACTATATCAAGATTTTTTTTAAAGGTAGGCTTATGGTAGACAGTGTACCCTAATTTGTTACTTTTATATAATATTTTAAGGTCTAAGAACTCCACTACTTCCTAAATAATATGCAGTGCAAATGTAAAGACTGATGTATTATGATTGAGTTCTTCTATAAAATATTTTAACTCTTTTAGATCACGTCAATATCAGTAGGATGTAATTGTATTTCCAGTGACCCATAAAAAGATTAGCAAAGCTTGGTGCGAATATCGTACCCATGGCGGTACATGTGGTTTGATGTTAAAATATTGCATTGAAAACAAAATAATTATATGTGACAAAAAACACAGATACTGTCCAATATAAATTGGATCTGTATAGATTTCAGCCTATCTTCTCATTCAAAAAAGAAATTTATCCTTTCAATACCTAACTTATAATCAAAGTGTACAATGCTCTTGCATTTACACGGCCCGGGAATCGAGCAGATCACCGGAAATGAACGTTCCTGCAAATGGTCATTCTTGACAATCTGGCCATGTAAATGTGCCTCAGATCAGCCGATGAACGAGCTAAATGTTTGTTCATTGAGTGATCCTGTCGTTCATGCAGGCACTACTAATCAGGGCTTCTGGGACACCAGATCATGCTGTCTAAACAGAGATCTGCTGTTTAGAAATCATAATTCTGTGTGAGGACTAGGGATTGAAATAGAGATCCCTCGTCCTCATATTGTGAAGGAGATCACTGCATGTAAATGTCCTTTACTGAACAAGAAGCCGACTGTCGGGAAGGAACTCAGTTGACCCGTGTAAATCCAGCTTAGGATCTCCTAATGTTTTAGGTTGGCCCACAACGTTAGGATCACTGGACATTATATTTTTCAGTCACAGCTGATGCTTATCCAGATGACGGACACCACGGCTGAAGCACATGAATCCCCAGCAACCCCCCCATCCCCTAGTCAGTGTTCTAAGTACCGCAATGCCACCCCCAGGTCTGAGCATGTCCCCCTGGGAACACCCCAACCCAATGCTAACTGTGCATTAGTTGCTGTATTTCCCTGAGGCAGAGCCCCTTACCTAAGACTACATATGAGACCCCCTGTGGGTACAGCACCAATGGGTCTACCCGTCACCATCCACATAATGGGAGTAGTGGCTGGGAGAACATTGGCTTAATTGAGGCCCCCGAGACACTAACGAGGCTAATGGAATTATTGCTTTACTCTAATTACTAATCTCATCTTCATTTCTGGGGTTTGGATGAGAATGGCGTGAGTATGGATGGACTGTGGCTCCCACGGTGCCCCTCCCGACCCACTAACAAAGTTTATTATGTACCCTAAAACACCACAAAAGGAATATATCTGAAAAAACACAACAATAAAAATCTATGTAACCAGCGCTTCATGCTGGAAAAAGTTTGCAGCGCTCTAATTCCACTGGTCCAGTAATTTTAAGTCCACAGCCATCTCTTTACTCATATTCTTGTTTGTCCAAAATCCCAATTTTTTAAGTGGATAGTGATCTGTTTGTTTCCAATTCTTTAGGGGACCTAATTTCCTGTGGTGTAAGATTATTTCTTCCTTGTGCACACTTCATATTTCTAATCTCTTTCTCAACAACATTTCTAAGAGTGTCAAGCTCAAGTCATGACAAATTTCCTGCTTAGGATATTCCTTAAATCGAAGATAAGTCTGGTTGAACATATATAGACTGAATGGTTTATCTTTCTGCTGGATTTTTCATATGGTATGGTGCTTTTAAAAAGACACAATTTTGGCAGATTCATCAATTTAATCAAACACAAAAGAGAGTACGAAAAAGAAATAGAAGAAAGTTTAAAGATCACACAATTCAAGATGGTCAATGGTCAAACTGGAATAGAAGAAGCACAAATATATAATATTAGTGACACAAAACTATCACCCTATCAAGTCAAATCATTTCATAAAGGTTTAAAATTCACTCCAAGACGCCAGGTGAATAAATTTGATATTTATATAGGGTTGAAAAACTTATTGGCAAATTGTGTCATAATAAGCATCATATCATACGAAAAATCCGGAAGAAAGACAAATCAAGTATGTTCATATAGATCTTCAACCTAGTTATAAGAAATATCCTAGGCAGGAAATTAGTCATGAACTGTACAGTAGTTGACAAAGAGATTAGAAATATGAAATGTGCACCTCACAATCTCACACCACAGGAAATTAGGGCTCTTAAAGAATTGCAAACAAATGAACAGATCACTATCCGGCCAGCTGACAAAGGGGGCGGTATTGTAATCCAAAATACAAAGAATATGATCAGGAATGTACAACTAATGATAAAAACATGTAAATTCAATTGCAATTGCATCCTACTAGGGTCGTCGCTATAGGGGGTGCAGAGGTAGCAGTCGCTACCAGGCCCAGGACCCTGAAGGGGCCCAAAAAACCTTGTGCCACATAAGAAGACACCGGCATTATAGAAGGTGCATGCTGGTCAAGTTACACCTCTGGCTGGAGGGAAGGGGCTAGGTCCAAAATTTGGCATGGGGGGAGGTGCTGTTTAAATTTTTGCCTCAGGCACCATGAAGGCTATGTGCCTCCCTGGTCACAAAGCACTGCGGGAAATGAGGGCCCAAGTTTAAAACGAGTTCCTCACAACATATTTATGTATTTTATTGCATACCAAAAATACATAAAAACCCTATCTGCCTACCAGGCACACCAATTGTTTCTGGAATTAGGTGTCTCATAGCTGATGAGATGAGCGAATCGAAGTTGACAAAGTGGAATTCGATCCGAATTTCAGGTTTTATTTGATTCACACCGAATCTGAATGCCCTCACGCTTCGTGGTAACGAATCACATTTTTTCCTAAGATGGCTGCTGCATGTGTGAAGACATGGAGCAAGGAACTCTGGGAAGGCGGGATCACCCATAATGCCATGCATGCAGCCAGCCAGCCCTGTGATGTCACAGCCCTATAAATAGCCTCAGCCTTCTTGCATTCTGCCATTTTCCAGTGTACTTACTGCAGGGAAAGATGTCAGCAGGCACCAGGGACAGTGCTAGGAAAAACTTAATTGTGCTAATAAAATGATATACAAGTGCAGGTAAAGATTATTTAAGCTGTAGAGAAAGGATAGAGAGGAATTATACCACAGAATTTATATTGAACAGGGTTCAGTAAGGGAGGTTACAGCCTGGGTAATAGGAACAATCCTATTACACTTGCTGCACTGACTGGGGATCCAAATTGCCATTTTACAGCTCTGTAATTCCAGCAAACCGTTCTTGTTATTGGGGTGCAAGTGCTGTTTGATACAGCCATTAACAGGGTTTATTACAAGGAAATATTTATACGTCTTATTTGCACTTGTGCGGTGCAGTAATATGTTCTGAAGCATTTTTTGGCTAGTATTAGTGGGAAAAAAAACGGCTTATTGGCTGTTGTGCGGTGAAGTTAAAAAATGACAGCACTTTATGTTGTGTATTAGTGGCAAAATAAAAATATATTTGCTGTTCAGCAGTGCAGTTATATGTTCTAAAGCCTTTTGTCGTGTGTATAAGTGGAAAAAAATAAGGGCCTATTTGCCGTTCAGCGGTGCAGTTATATGTTCTAAAGCCCTTTTTGTCATGTAATAGTGGCAAAATGAAAAAATATTTGCCGTTCAGCTGTGCAGTTATATGTTCTAAAGCCCTTTTTGCCATATATTAGTGGTAAAATAAAAATACCATTGTTTTTCTTGTGAAAATCCCAATAAGTTTGATGTGTCACATGACCCTCTTCCTATTGAAAAAACAAAAGTTGGATTCAAAATGGCCGACTTCAAAATGGCTGCCACGGTCACCACCCATCTTGAAAAGTTTCCCCCCTCACATATACTAATGTGCCACAAACAGGAAGTTAATATCACCAACCATTCCCATTTTATTATGGTGTATCCATATAAACGGCCCACCCTGTATATTTGCCATTCAGCGGTACAGTTATATGTTCTAAAACCTTCTGTGGCGAGTATAAGTGGAAAAAAAGAAGGGCCTATTTGCCGTTCAGCAGTGCAGTTATATGTTCTAAAGCCCTTTTTTGTGTGTATAAGGTATATTTCCACTGGACCGGGGGTCGAATGGAGGGGTGGACCGTAGGCGCAAAGACGCAACCAGAGTATTTTTATAAACCAATCGTTTTTTTTTATTGTTATAGTGACAACGCGTTTCGGGGTTCTGCGGACCCCTTTTTCAAGTCGGTGGAATGAACCGCTGGTGGAGAGAGCGCTGCTTCCAGCTCCTGGCACGTGTGGCGTCCAGAGGCTGTTACAGCCTCTGCATGCCACACGTGCCAGGAGCTGGAAGCAGCGCTCTCTCCACCAGCGGTTCCTTCCACCGACTTGAAAAAGGGGTCCGCAAACGCGTTGTCACTATAACAATAAAAAAAACTATTGGTTTATAAAAATACTCTGGTTGCGTTTTTGCACCTACGGTCCACCCCTCCATTCGACCCCCGGTCCAGTGGAAATATACCCTATTCATCAACCCAGACGGCGGCTTGGCCCCCGCCAAAGGGGAATGTGGACAGAATCAGAAGCAGCACCAACCAGTGAGACGTAATCACTCCTATTCACCTCCAGCTCAGTTGCACCGAACAATAGGTGCAAGAGCAACAGGTGAGCAGTACCACTCTTCCTGTTACTTTGGAGGCTCGGCTTTTAACTTATTTACCCTATGAGCGCCTTTTTCTTTCCTTGGCCATTTTTTATTGTGTGTATAAGGGTACTTTCACACTAGCGTTTTTCTTCTCCGGCATAGAGTTCCAACCTAGGGGCTCTATACCGGAAAAGAACTGATCAGTTTTAGCCCCATGCATTCTGAATGGAGAGCAATCCGTTCAGGATGCATCAGGATGTCTTCAGTTCAGTCTTTTTGACTGATCAGGATAGAGATAATACCGCAGCATGCTACGGTTTTACTCCGGCCAAAAAAGCTGAACATCTGCCTGAATGCCGGATTCAGCATTTTTTTTCATGCAAATGTATTAGTGCCGGATCTGGCATTAAAAATACTGGAATGCCGGATCTGTCCTTCCGGTCTGCGCATGCGCAGACCTTTAAAATGTGTATGACAAACGGACAGACGGATCCGTTCTTGCAATGCATTTGTGAGACGGACCTGCATCCGGATCCGTCTACAAATGCTGTCCGGTTGCATGCATATTGATTGATCCGGCAGGCAGTTCCGGCGATGGGATAAAAAGGGCTTATTAGCCGTTGTGTAGTGAAGTGAGAAAATTACAGACTTTTTTGGGGTGTTTTAAATTCCTTTTTATTTATTTATTTGAGGTAACAGTATGTCAAACAGAGAAGTGCCAGGCACTGCACACGGGTGTGGCAGAGGCCTAAATGTTTGTGGCTCAGGCAGAGGTCACAGCAGAGTAAGGGGCCGTAGCAGCAGGGGTCACTTCAAGAGGCCTGAGCTCCCAGTGTCAGCTAGCGGTCGTGTCTTGACCAGCAACCCAGAGGTTCTTGAATGGTTGACTCTGCCAAGAGTCGGTGGATTTGTTAAACACAACCCTTAGTTGGCATGGCCCGGGAGCAGGCCCTGTGCCCTCACCTCTCAACCTGCCTCTGTCTTTTTCCATTCCCTCAGCCAGAGAAGTATTGTATGCTGTGGTCTCAGCTCCACTATACAGTGAGGAAGAGGTACTAGAGGACAGTGGACAGTCAGCAGCTACTGGCAAGCCAAGATGTGGAGGAGAAATCCACCACTTCCTCAACTAGGCGGGCAAGTAGTGATGAGGTGAGTGGAGTGGGAACTGGTGTTGCGAGCGGTCAGGCTCCTGACCCAGAGACTGTTGAGGAGGACATCAGTGACGTGCAGACAGTACTCGATGATGATGATGTAGCTGATCTCACTTGGGAGCCGGGTGACGAATGGGCTTCATCATCATCGGGAGAAGAGGGTGGCAGCTTGCCCGTGAGGCAGCGGTGGAGCCAGCAAGTCGCTAGTGTGGCCGGGAGTCAGCAGGGTGGCAGCAATGGGAGGTCAGTAGCCAAACATGCCCGGGGTAGACCACCTGCTCGTAGGAGCCCACCTGCCCGGAAAATAGTGGTGCAGGGGTTCACAGAAACAGCGGTGATAGCAGTCAGTTAGTAGGGAGTGTTGGGGATAAAATCACCTACTCAGCGGTGTGGCAGTTTTTTGTTAAGCCGCCGAAGGAGGTGAACATGGCCATTTGTAGAATCTGTGGGCAGAACGTGAAGCATGGCCAGAATGCCAATGTTGGCACCACGGCCCTGCATCAACATATGCAGTGTCACCATAAAGTGGCCTGGGAGAACCGTGGCTCCGATGTGGTGGTCGAGCCTGCCGCAGCGCATCACCCAGTGGCACGCACCCGATTTCAGGCAGTCAAGGCTCCACCACCTCAGCCGAAGAGAGCTGTTTGTCCTTCCCATCATCTGCTGGTCCTGATGCTTCTGCTCCTCCTCCTACTCCTTGTCAGTCATTCCGTCAGCAATCGATCACTGAAGCGATTGCCAAGAGACAACAGTATGCGTGCACTAATCCAACAGCGCCGAAGCTGAATGTGCTCCTAGCCAAGTTCCTGGTGCTGCAGTCCCTCCCTTTCCAAGTGGTGGACTCTCCACCTTTCAGAGAACTTGTGCCGAGCCGAGGTGGAGAGTCCCAAGTCGTCATTTCTTTGCCAAAAAGGCAGTACCATCCCTGCACACGTATGTAGAACAGAAGGTGGGCCAGTCCTTGAGC
Source organism: Bufo gargarizans (assembly GCF_014858855.1). Lineage (NCBI taxonomy): Eukaryota > Metazoa > Chordata > Amphibia > Anura > Bufonidae > Bufo > Bufo gargarizans. The sequence goes on from NW_025334702.1 coordinate 86,986, forward strand.
CTGTCGTTGTCTGCAAAAGTGCACGGCAGCACCGACTTGTGAAGCTATAACTTTGGTCAGGGACAATACATGTCCTTTACGGCCCACTGGATGAATGTGGTTCCTGCACAGCTACACCAGCAACTTGGCCCGGTCACGCCGCTTCCGCCTCCACGTTCTCACGCTGTTGGTCCTGCGACAATGTCTGTCTCTGCCTCCTCATCCTCCACCATGTCCGCAGCCTCCACTGCAGGGACAATTCACAGTGCCCCTCCAGCATACCATATGTGCAGGGCGATGCGGTGTCACGCTGTTCTGCACCTCGTTTGCCTGGGCGAACAGAGTCACACAGGGGAGGAACTGCCCGGTGTCCTTCATCAAGAAATTAAATCCTGGCTTTCTCCTTGACAACTAAAAATCTGAACCATGGTGACCGACAACGGAAAGAACATGGTGTCGGTGCTGCATCAAGGAGGGCTCAGCAAAGCACACACTCCTTCAGCTGCAGCGGCAGAATGGCATCCCCCAACATAGGCTGATATGCGACGTTTTCACCAGTTGGAATTCCACCCTCAATATGTTGGACCAACTGTACAAACAGAGAAAGGCCATACACAATTTCTTGATGATCCAAGTGGACAGGAATACTCCCCTGTGTAACTGCCAGTGGCAGCTCATGCGTGACACCTGCTGTTTGCTCAGGCCCTTTGAGGAGGCCACGCTGTTTCAGTCGCCAGGACTACGGGATGAACATTGTCATTCCACTGCTTCATGTCCTGGAACAGATGCTGGTAAATCTGGCTGGTCAGGGGACTGGGGATGTGGCGCCTACATCTCACAGCCACATGAGTCCTGTGGGGGCTGAACTGGAGGAGGAGGACATTGGAACACAAGCAATGTGTAGCGAAATGGGTGGGTTTTATACACAGGTGATAGGAGAGGAGGAGCAGGAGCAGCCAGAGGGCAATGAGGAAGACGATCAGAGCACCCAGACACACCGTGGCAGTATGCAGTGGAGATGAAGGCAGGGAGTCCCTCCGAGTCACTTGCACAAATGGCCTGATGCATGCTCACTTGCTTGCATAGTGACAGCCGAATTTTTACTATTCGGCAGAGGGATGACTTCTGGCTCTCCAACTTGTTGGACCCTCGATACCCGTCCAAAATGGGGGCCTTTTTTACACCTGCTGAGAGGGAGGACAAACTGAACTACTATAGAGACATCCTATGAAGTCAGTTGGCCACTGCCTATCTGCGCCATTGTCCATCCTCTCGCAGGCCTGACCAGAGGGCCCTCTGCACTCACGTTCCACTGCCATGGCTGCTGGGGAGGAGTGGGGTGGCAGGAGCAGTACCAGCTCCATCAGCAGCAGCCTGAGTCTAGAGTCACTGATGAGCAGCTTTCTTCACCCGCCTAGTAAAGAAACTACTTACCAGCAGCTAGACATAGATCAGAACCTGAACGAGCCGGTGGTGGCATACTTGGAGTGCACCCTGCCAGTCGTCATTGCAGATCCGCTGAACTACTGGGCAGCCAAACTGAATTTGTGGCCGCAACGGGCCAAGTTTGCCCTGGAAAAGCTGTTCTGGCCAGTAGTGTGGCATCAGAGAGGGTGTTTAGTGCGACGGGGGCCATAGTTTCCACAAGAAGAACTCGCCTGTCCACCCAAAATGTGGAGAGACTGACCTTTGTCAAGATGAATCAGGCGTGGATCAGCCAGGATTTCTACCCACCAATGCCTGATACATCAGACTAGATCATCCATGGTGCCACACCAACACTTTGACAAAAGAGACCGTTTTTTTCTGGATACCTGTCTCAGCTACTATTCTGATGCTGCCATCTGCCTGATGCCACACATCTTCAGCTGGTACTGGTATTGCCACTCACCTCCCCACTCTGTCACCGGGTCACTCTGTTGTCTCCTGATGCTGCTTCCACCTCCACACTATGTCACCTAGACACTTTGTGGTCTCCTCATCAAGCTTGGAAAAAGGAGGGAATGCAACAGCACTCTGCAAACCACATAAAGCCATAGTCACAAAAAATATTCAAGTGCTAATGCATGCTCCTCATGAAGCTGCCACCTCCACACTATGTTACCTTGTCACTTTTCCCTCCTTGTGACACGGGCCGTGTATTAGGGTCAGGTGCTGGTAGCTAGTGATGGATGAACATCGTCCGGGACGATTTACGAATGCGAGCGTGCGTTCGCGATCAGGTTTTTGCTAACTGCACGTTCGCGGAGGGCCCTATTCACTTTAATGGCAGGCGAATCTGAAAAAACCTTCAGGTCTTATTTGCAGCCAGCAAACACTTACTAGAAGTACACAAATATCCCACAACATGGACAGTGATATACCAGAGGGGGATCCTTGGCAAAAATTCTCGCAAAAAAAAGTATTTTAATCAGAGGCCATTTTTATGCATCTAGAAAAATGTTTGATGTATACAAATGTGCAGCACTCCACCTTTTGTATCCTGCAGAGTCTATTAAAAAGATGCATACGTCTGAGGCATCTTTTAACGCATACATTTTTGGTATGCATTAAATGGATGCCAAAAATAGGATGTGAATCTGGCCCTAGTGTCAGATTAAGCACCAGTACACATTGGAGCAGCGTGACGGAGAGGAGAGGCCGCCATCTACTGACAGAGCGCTACCTGGTCCTGGTGGTCAGGGATAAGGACTGTGTTTCCCTAGGATTATTTTCTACTGTGAAATACTGGGCACAGTATAATACACTAGAATCTATATAATATAAAGATATTAGCCCTACCTCCAAATAACAATACAATTAGGTGGTAATTTATTATATAGAAATACATCTATGTTAGGTGTATTTGTGACACAGATTGTGGCGCAAAGGTCCTTAACACCGCAAACTGCAGATTTTTCCTGCTCATGCCAGGTCTAAAAAAAGGATGGCGTGGGCAGGGAAAGGTATACAGTTATGGCCATCCAGTTATTTGATACCACCGCCATACATTGACCGGATAACACCTCTGCACAGTGACTGGATAACATCGCCATACCGTGACCGGATAAAAGGGTATTAGAGGGCACAGTACAGAGAATGACTAGGGGCACTGCACAGGGTGTGGTAAGTAGGCACAATGCAAGGTATAAGGGGGCACAGTATGGGGTGGGGGCATAGTCACATGACCCAGTAACATTAGAAGGTCCTCATGGTGAATGCGGTTCATACGCCACCAAAATGAGAGGCAGAGGAGAGAGACAAGGGTGTAATTATGTCACATTACAGGCCCCAAAATTTGGCAATAGGCATTCACCTGACAGCAAATAACTTTGGATTCTGTGGCTGGAGGTACATTAGGCGGTCACAAGATGAATATGTAATTGTCGGCCAGTACAGGCCCCAAAAATTAGGCATTCACCTGACATAAAAGGCCGTTTATTGCCGCTGTATACAGTACAGACCAAAAGTTTGGACACACCTTCTCAATGAAAGAGTTTTCTTTATTTTCATCATCTGGCGCTGCACCCCATCAGTCTCCTTCATGGTCAAATAGCCCTTACACAGCCTGGAGGTGTGTTTGGGGTCATTGTCCTGTTGAAAAATAAATGATGGTCCAACTAAACGCAAACCGGATGGAACAGCATTCCCACATATAACTGCACTGCTGAACGGCAAATAGGCCCTTCTTTTTTCCACTTATACTCGCCACAGAAGGTTTTAGAACATATAACTGTACCGCTGAATGGCAAATATACAGGGTGGGCCGTTTATATGGATACACCATAATAAAATGGGAATGGTTGGTGATATTAACTTCCTGTTTGTGGCACATTAGTATATGTGAGGGGGGAAACTTTTCAAGATGGGTGGTGGACCGTGGCAGCCATTTTGAAGTCGGCCATTTGAATCCAACTTTTGTTTTTTCAATAGGAAGAGGGTCATGTGACACATCAAACTTATTGGGATTTTCACCAAGTTCCTGGTGCTGCAGTCCCTCCCTTTCCAAGTGGTGGACTCTCCACCTTTCAGAGAACTTGTGCCGAGCCGAGGTGGAGAGTCCCAAGTCGTCATTTCTTTGCCAAAAAGGCAGTACCATCCCTGCACACGTATGTAGAACAGAAGGTGGGC
>NW_025334703.1:0-115726 GCF_014858855.1 Bufo gargarizans
CGGACCGCACAGCATTATAATGATTTATAATGCTGTGTGTCTCTGCCCGACCTCAACCGTACTGATGGCACTATGTCAGTACGAATCATTACAATGAGGCCGGGCAGAGACACACAGTTCACTACGGGACTTCACGCTTTCACATGGAGCGCTTCTCATGCAGTGAACACGCTCTCAGACAGCGCCATCCATTGTGTGGTGGACGGAGTTGGTAACTGCAGCGCTGCTGCTACTGAAGGGTGTAACGGATAGAGCCGTGTAGTTCCGGCGCCAGAGCGGTGGGGAGTCGGACCTCCACAGGTCAGATATTGATGGCCCGTCCGAGGGATAGGCCATCAATATAAAAATCCTGGACAACTCCTTTAATTTTTACTCTCTAAGTAATCTCATCCATAGAGTTTATTAATACTTCCATGTGCTTCCACATGTCCTAGGCTTCGCCGCAACACAGACTGCTGGCTCATTGAAGTCAATGGTGTGGTGTGCATACGGCCGATTTCCATGGTTTGCGGATCCGCGATGACTGCAAAATACTTCCGGTCGTGTGAATGCACGCTGTCACACATAGGCTTTAGGTGGCATTTTTTTTACGCTTTTATTTGGTATTTTTTTTATCTTCCTGGCTTCTTCAGTTTTTTTAAATGGCACATTTTGCACCAAAAAAAAAGCTGGCGTGCCACCAAAATTGCATCACATTTACCAACTGTTTTGCATACTTTTATATGCATTTTACGCCCCGTCCGGCAAGTGGGGTGGCTTTACAGGAGCCCCAGCGATTAAACTGGGACTCCGATCGGAACTCCGCTGCCACCAATGATGGGGGGGGGGAGCTTGATAAATGTGCCCCAGTGGTTATAACGTTATTGCCATGATAAGAACAGAGGGCTGACGATGCCAGAGTGCCAGACCCGCCATATGACACAGGCGAACCCTGCTAACTTATAATGGGGTCTGTCAGGTCTAGCATGGCTGGCCATCATTGGAATCTGCGATGGCGCTTCCAAGTCATGGGGGGGGGAATGGGAGGCCGCACACTGCCACCAATGGTTGTTACTACTAGAGAGAGGGGGGGACGATGGTGGGCGCACACTGTGCCACCAACGATTTATTACAATAGAGGGAGGAAGGGGGGGCCCGATTGTGGGCGCACACTGTGCCACCAACGATATCAAACTGGGGAGGGGGGGGGGGTCTGCCCCCTGCTGCCTGGCAGCCCTGATTTCTTACAGGGGTATATGATAGTACAATTAACCCCTTCAGGTGCGGCACATGAGGAGTTAATTGTGCTGATCACGGCCCCCTGTAAGAGATCGGGTGGTGCCAGGCAGCAGGGGGCAGTCATGTACACAGTTTTCAGTATATTCTAACCTGAAGCGTCCCCATCACCATGGGAACGCCTCTGTGTTAGAATATACTGTCGGAGATGAGTTTCACGATGTAGCTCATATCCGACAGTATATTCTAACGTAGAGGCGTTCCCATGGTGATGGGGACGCTTCAAGTTATGTTCGGGTGTCCGCCTGGCCTTGCGGAGGCAAGCTGATCCGTCCAGACTTATAATGTAAGTCAATGGGGACGGATCCGTTTGAAGATGACACACTGTGGCTCAATTTTCAAACGGATCCGTCCCCCATTGACTTTCAATGTAAAGTCTGGACGGATCCGTCTGAGGCTATTTTCACACTTAGAAATGTTTTAACAATATAAGGCCTCTTTCACACTACCGTTTTTTTTTCCCGTTTTGCGGTCCGTTTTTTGCGTTCCGTATACGGTCCGTATACGGAACCATTCATTTCAATGGTTCCGCAAAAAAAATGTGTTCCGTATGCAGTCCGTTTCCGTATTTCCGTTTTTCCGTTCCGTTGAAAGATAGAACATGTCCTATTATTGCCCGCAAATCATGGTCCGTGGCTCCATTCAAGTCAATGGGTCCGCAAAAAAAACGGAACACATACGGAAATGCATCCGTATGTCTTCCATTTCCGTTCCGTTTTTTTCTGAACCATCTATTGAAAATGTTATGCCCAGCCCAATTTTTCTATGTAAATTACTGTATACTGTATATGCCATACGGAAAAACGGAACGGAACAACGGAACGGAAACGGAACCACAACGGAAGCAAAAAACGGAACAACGGATCCGTGAAAAACTGACCGCAAAACACTGAATGGCAACATACTGTAGTGTGAAAGAGGCCTTAATGGTAGCATGAGTACGCTCTAAGGCCTCTTTCACACTTGCGTTGTCCGGATCCGGCGTGTACTCCACTTGCCGGAATTACACGCCGGATCCGGAAAAACGCAAGTGTACTGAAAGCATTTGAAGACGGATCCGTCTTCAAAATGCTTTCAGTGTTACTATGGCACCCAGGACGCTATTAAAGTCCTGGTTGCCATAGTAGTAGTGGGAGCGGGGGAGCAGCATACTTACCATCCCTGCGGCTCCCGGGGCGCTCCAGAATTATGTCAGAGCGCCCCATGCGCATGGATCATGTGATCCATGCGATCACGTCATCCATGCGCCTGGGGCGCCCTGACGTCACTCTGGAGCGCCCCGGGAGCCGCACGGATGGTAAGTATGCTGCTCCCCGCTCCCCACTACAGTTTACCTATGGCTGCCAGGACTTTAGCGTCCCGGCAGCCATGGTAACCATTGAGAAAAAGCTAAACGTCGCATCCGGCAATGCGCCGAAACGACGTTTAGCTTAAGGCCGGATCCGGATCAATGCCTTTCAATGGGCATTCATTCCGGATCCGGCCTTGCGGCAAGTGTTCCGGATTTTTGGCCGGAGCAAAAAGCGCAGCATGCTGCGCTATTTGCTGCGGCCAAAAAACGTTCCGTTCCGGAACGGAAGACATCCTGATGCATCCTGAAGGACGGACTGTCCATTCAGAATGCATTAGGATAATCCTGATCAGTATTCTTCCGGCATAGAGCCCCGACGACGGAACTCTATGCCGGAAGACTATAACGCAGATGTGAAAGGGCCCTAATGCAGACGGATCCGCTCTGAACGGAGCCACCGTCTGCATTATGAACACAAGTGTGAAAGTAAAGGGACTCCTGACTTTACATTGAAAGTCAATGGGGACGGATCCGTTTGCAATTGCTCCATATTGTGTCAACGTCAAACGGATCCGTCCCCATTGACTTGCATTGTAATTCAGGACGGATCCGTTTGGCTCCGCACGGCCAGGCGGACGCCAAAACGACTTTTTTTTCATGTCCGTGGATCCTCCAAAAATCAAGGAAGACCCACGGACGAAAAAACGGTCACGGATCACGGACCCACGGACCCCGTTTTTGCGGACCGTGAAAAAAAACTGTCGTGTGCATGAGGCCTAAGTCAATGGGTCCGCAAAAAAAACGGAACACATACGGAAATGCATCCGTATGTCTTCCGTATCCGTTCCGTTTTTTCTGAACCATCTATTGAAAATGTTATGCCCAGCCCAATTTTTTCTATGTAATTACTGTATACTGTATAATCCATACGGGAAAACGGAACAGAAACACAACGTAACCAAAAAAAACGGAACAACGGATCTGTGAAAAATGGAACGCAAAACACTGAAATCGACATACTGTAGTGTGAAAGAGGCCTTATGAAAATATTCCTGGCAGTGAAGGAGTTACCTGGTATCACTCTGTTGTCCCGTGTCCCAGCAGATAGGGCGGGGGTCCGACCTTTCACTGCGCCATACCAGCAATCTGCAGCCGAGTTAATGGGCGGAGTGCAGGGCGCCGGAGCTCTACACTCTGATATCCATCATCTATCCAGGAAATTGATCGTCAGTGCACACGACCGTTTTTTCCCCCCGTTTACTGGCCGTTTTTTGCGTTCCATATACGGTCCGTATATGGAACCATTCATTTCAATGGTTCCGCAAAAAAAAACGGAATGTACTCCGTATGCATTCCGTTTCCGTATTTCCGTTTTTTCCGTTCTGTTTAGGCCTCATGCAAACGACCGTTGTTTTATTCCGTGTCCGTTGTTCCATTTTTCGTGATTTTCTGCAGACCCATTGACTTTCAATGGGTCAGTTGAAAACTCGGCTTATGCACCGTTTGTCATCCGCGTCCGTGATCCGTGGTTCCAGTCCATCAAAAAAATATAACCTGTCCTATTATTTTCGCGGAAAACGGTTCGCGGATCTATTCAAGTCAATGGGACTGCTAAAAAACGCGGAGGCACACAAGATTGTCATCCACGTCCGCATCTGTTTTTTTCCTACCATTGCATGGCAAACCTGTCTTTGATTTTTGGAGATCCTCCAAAAATAAAGGAAGACACACGGAAACAAAAACGGAAACGGATCACGGAATAACGGAACCCCGTTTTGCAAATGGAACACAACAACGGTTGTGTGCATGAGGCCTAAAAGATAGAACATGTCTTATTATTGCCCGCAAACCACGTTCCGTGGCTCCATTCAAGTCAATGGGTCCGCAAAAAAAACAGAACACATACGGAAATGCATCCGTATGTCTTCCGTTTCCGTTCCGTTTTTTGTGGAACCATCTATTGAAAATGTTATGCCCAGCCCAATTTTATTTATGTAATTACTGTATACTGTATATGCCATACGGAAAAACGGAACAGAAATGGAAACACAACGAAAAAAAAAAACGGAACAACGGATCCGTGAAAAACGGACCGCAAAACACTGAAAAAGCCATACGGTCGTTTGCAGGAGGCCTTAAACAACTTGAATACCCCTTTACCCCTAGTAAAAGTCTGTTCTCCCAGGAACGCTGCAGCTGATTTTCACAGGACTGGTATCATTGTAAGGCCCCCTGCACACGGCCGTGTTTCACAGCCGTGTGCGGGCCGTGGAACCGCGGCCTGGATCCCTCCTGAGAGCAGGAGCGCACGGCGTCACTGGTTGCTATGACGCCGTGCGCTCCCTGCTGCCGCCGCAATACAGTAATACACTGGTATGATCTATACCAGTGTATTACTGTACTGTGCCGGCAGCAGGGAGCGCACGGTGTCATAGCAACCAGTGACGCCGTGCGCTCCTGCTCTCAGGAGGGATCCAGGCCGCGGTTCCACGGCCCGCACACGGCTGTGAAACACGGCCGTGTGCAGGGGGCCTAACAAGCAGGATCAACCCGAGCAGGAATTATGGCTGATATATAATAGGGTTGATTCTGCTGACACATGCTCTTTACCCTTTAAGAGGATGTATGGAGCGGGCTGACACACTAAGCTCGCTCCATACCGGGTACTGGCTGTATAATACAGCAGACAACCACCTGCATTGACTGGGATCGGTCATGACGCCGATCCTGGTCATTTGGCCCCTCAGATGCCATTGTCAGTAGTGACTGTGACACCTGTGGTGCTAGACAGAGAAAGGGGGCTCCCTTTGTCTTCCTATCGAAGTCTCCGCAGTGAAATCTCGGGGCTCCTATCATGAGACCCTGGGGGCTTAAGACTTAAAACCACCAAAATGATAAGAATTCACACCACTTTCTTTTCCCAGTTTACATATAAAAGTAAACAATAAAAATAAACACAACTGCACTGCCACATGCCAACATGTCTCAGCTACTAAAACATAGAAATATTTTTGCTCCGCTGTGTACGCCATAACGAAATAAAAATAAAAACACGCAATTTGCCATTTTTGGGTCACCTTATTCCCCTTAAAAAGATGGAATAAAAGTGTTAAAAAAAGCTGCGCATACCCCAAAAATGGTACCAATAAGGCTACTTTCACACTAGCGTTCGGGGCTCCGCTTGTGAGTTCCGTTTGAAGGCTCTCACAAGCGGCCCCGAACGCATCCGTTCAGCCCTAATGCATTCTGAGTGGATGCGGATCCGCTCAGAATGCATCAGTCTGGCAGCATTCAGCCTCCGCTCAGCAGGCGGACACCTGAACGCTGCTTGCAGCGTTCGGGTGTCCGCCTGGCCGTGCGGAGGCAAACGGATCCGTCCAGACTTACAATGTAAGTCAATGGGGACGGATCAGTTTGAATATTACACACTATGGCTCAATCTTCAAACGGATCCGTCCCCCATTGACTTTCAATGTAAAAGTCTGGACGGATCCGCTCAGGCTAATTTCACACTTAGAAATTTCTTAACAATATAATGCAGACGGATCCGCTCTGAACGCAAGTGTGAAAGTAGCCTAAAATCAGCTTTTCTTCTTCTTCTTCTTCTTCTTCAAAAAAGAAGCCCTCATACTGCTCTTTAGACAGAAATATAAAAAAAAGTTAGGGCTGTCAGAAAATGGCGATGCAAAGAAAATTTAAATTTTTTCAAAGGTTTTTTAATTTTTTTAAATAAGTAAAACATAATGAAAACTACACAAGTCTGGTATTGCCGTAATCGCACTGACCAGGAGAACGAGGCTGTCATGTCATTTTGAGCGCCCAGTGAATGCTGTAATATAAAAACACCAAAACCCTTGGTGGATTTGCATTATTTTATTATTATTTTTATTTATTTTTTATTTCACCCCACAAACTGTTTTTTTTTCCAATATCCAATACAAGCTATGGTCAATTAAAGGTACCATTTGAAAAAAATACAACTTGTCCCGCAAAAAAAAAAAAGGCTCTGATATGGCTAAGTATACGGAAAAATGTAAAAAGTTTTGGCTCTTGGAAGGTGGCTTGGAAAAAATAAATGGGCCCCTATCCTTAAGGGGTTAACACTGAAAAATGAAAATGTGATGGTGGTTTCCGTACAGTCGGCGCTCAGTTCAACTTCACAGAGGTCGGAAGGAACCCTCCATACGTACAGCCGGAGGGGCCGATCCGGTTATGTGAGGGAACAGGCGGCAGACGCAAACATTTGTCCGAGGTCATGCATTTTTCATTGGGGGGGGGGGTTGTATTCATGCCGTAGTATTTGCATATTTAATAAATAATTAAATAACACATAAAAAGCTACAAAAATCTACAAAATGACATTTTATGGTTCTTCTCTCGATGGAGACGATGAGCGCTTGACCGAAGGGGAAGCAAACCTAGATTGCTATAGGGTCCTATGGTGGCCCAACCTAGGGTCACCTTAAATGGTGGAGGGTCCAGGTATTTTGGCCACCTGAATGAGCCTGACTGCTGAACGCCCCAGCGGCTGAGGAAGCGCATTGTTTATGTGGACACACGGCACTTTGGAAAATGACAAAGGGCTCATTCACATTAATGGTCGTCCAGATCAGGAGAGAGGAGATGTGGTATGGTCACCCCTGGTACCTGAGGGGTCCGAAAGATAGCAGTATTATAAATGGCACATACTAGTTCATCAGAATAATAATGGTCTCTCTTGTTAATAGAGGTGATTGCTCAGATTACATGTGGACATTATCTATAAATCTTCTCCGGGGTTGGGCAGAATAGGCAGCTGTCTAGGGTGACATTGGGGGAAAGGAGGCACAAATTCTGGAATACAAAAACATTAAAAGGCTAAACTCCACATCTAATCTTTTATCTATGACGTTCATATGTGGTAGGATTTATAAACAGTATTAGGCTCGGTCTACACGACGACATTTTGTCGCACCAATGTCACATGACAATTTTTATAATGTCAGTCTTTGGTGTCGCACTGCAACATGCGACATGCTGCGACTGCGACGCGACAGATGCAAAAAATCTATTCGAAATAGATTTTTCTGCGACTGTCGCGTCGCAGTCGCAGCATGTCGCATGTTGCAGTGCGACACTATAGACACTACATTATAAAAATTGTCACGCGACATTGGTGCGACAAAATGTCGCGTGACAAATGTTGCAGTGTAGTTGTGCCCTATGTGTCGTGTGACACGTCATCGTGTAGACCTAGCCTTAGGCTACATGCACACGAACGTTGTTTGTTTCCATATCCGTTCCGTTTTTTTTTTGCGGATAGGATGCGGACCCATTCATTTCAATGGGTTTGCAAAAAATACGGACAGCACACCGTGTGCTGTCCACATCAGTATGTCCGTTCCGTAGCCCCGCAAAAAACATAGAACATGTCCTATTCTTATCCGTTTTATGCATTGTTACAATGGATCCGCAAGAAAAAAAAAAACAGATGTCATCCGTTTTTTTTGCGGACCGCAAAACACATACAGTCGTCTGCATGTAGCCTTATCTAAATGCCCCCTTCACCACCCTTGAATGTTGCAAAAAATCTCATCGTTCACCAAAAATCCATTGAAATGAAAGTGTCCGCACCCGTTCCACAAAATTGCGGCTCCATTCATACGGACGTGTGAATGGACCCTTATAAAGGAGAGCTGGTGGTGTAATTCTAGGAGTTGCTGGGGTCTGGATTTATTTGGGTCCTGTATGAGGTACAGTGGGGCCCCATAGAGGTCTTCCATAAGTCTGCTGGGTACTTGGGATGTATACACAAATACAGGGAGACTGGGTGAGATGTTGGTGTCGTCATACATGGTGGGGTCACTATAGGTATCCAAAACTGCTGGAGTGGGAGATCCTGCACGGGTTCTCTCCACCCAGTAGCAAAGAAGATGGGACAACCAGGGCTGAGCCCCCTCTCTCTTAGGCCTCTTTCACACGACTGTATGTTTTTCACGGATCCGTTCTTCCGTTTTTTTGTTTCCGTTGTGTTTTTCGTTTCTGTTCCGTTTTTGACAGTATATTGTATATGCCATACGGAAAAATGGAATGGAAAAACGGAACGGAAACGGAAACACAACGGAAACAAAAAACGAAACAACTGATCCGTTTAAAACGGACAGCAAAAAACTGAGAAAGCCATACAGTCGTGTAAAAGAGGCCTTAAACGGGTTACCCCATCAGACATCATATGGTACATGGTAATTTCTTTCTCACAAAACTAGAACCAGCCCTGGACCTCACATGGATCCAGAGATCTTAGTTGCTCTGCTAGATTTGTAGCTCAGGAAGCGTGTCCTTTCTGCTGCAGCTGCCTTCCTATCACAGCTCAGGGTGTGTGCCCTTTTTTCTGCAGCTCTCTCTCTATCACAGCTCGGGGAGCATGTCCTTTCTGTTGCAGCTCTCTCCTTATCACAGCTCAAAGATGTGTCCTTTTTGCTGCAGGTGCCTCCCTATAACACTTCAGGAGTCTTATCCTTTCTGCTGTAGCTCTCTCCTTATCACAGCTCAGGGAGCATGTCCTTTCTGCTGCAGCTCTCTCCTTATCACAGCTCAAGGTCAAGGACATGTCCTTTCTGCTGCAGCTCTCTCCCTATCACAGCCCAGGGAGCATGTCCTTTCTGCTGCAGCTCTCTTCCTATCACATCTCAGGGAGCATTTCCTTTCCGCTGCAGCTCTCTCCTCATCACAGCTCAAGGACATGTCCTTTCTGCTGCAGCTCTCTCTCTGTAACAGCTTCTAACAGTAGATAGGGCCTCATGTGCGACCACCTGAAAGATGTTACAGAGGTGGACAGAGAAATAAGGAAAGGATCAAACAGCAGGTGGCGCTATACAGATACAATAAAGATGGGTCCGGCAGCACTACTATGTCCAAAGAAAAGGCCAATTTGGAAAGTCCATATATTATACCTTATATCACGGTAATGTTGGTGCCAGCAGATCGGGATCCTGGCCGATGATCCACAGTCAAATAGCAATATATAAAGAAATCCGCAGCACTCTTCAGGTGATGGTGAATAAAATGGATTTATTCCATACAGCAGCAAGGCTATACAGATACAGTTTATTGAATAACTCAGTGGCTATGCTAAATTTTTAAATACATGCAATCATGAAAGTGTTCAGATCCAGGTGCTGGGTTAAAAAAGGTGGGATACTTTTTTTCTGGGACAACCCCTTTAAGGACCCCATATTGTCTGCTTCTACGGTAGTTACCCCCGGTCAGTGGAACATGCCCCATAGCATTCCCCAACGTAAGAGAAGAATATGAAGAGAACCACAGCAGGTGATAGGGTTTGGTATCCCGCAAAAAACTTTCTGGAAAAAATCAAAGAAATCAATGACATAGAGAGGAACAACAGGGGCCCCGTGCACCTCTATGGGGGCCCTTGTGTGGTTCAATTCAGCTGTAAGGATGCACAAGATGCGCGGTACAGTTGTAGAAAATTCTGCAACTAATCGGCTACGTGTGAATTCACCCTAAGGGTGCGTTCACATAACCGTATTATTGGGCTGTGTCCAATCCGTCTGCTGTCCACATCCGTGCGGCCGAGCTGCAAATGATAAAACATGTCTTATTCCTGTCCATTAGGGGCTCATGCACATGAACGTAATTTACATTTTATTTTTTTATTTTTTGCGAACCGTATGCGGGACCATTCACTTCAATGCGTCAGCAAAAAAAAAACGAAAGTTACTCCGTGTGCATTCCGTTTTCGGATGTCTGTTCCACAAAAAGATAGAACATGTCCTATAATTGTCGGCAGGACTGTTCTATTAGGGAAACAAACTGTTATAACAGCGTATGACCAGCAGAGGGCAGTACGGTCTCACACTTACAAATCCTCGTCACAGTTTCTCGGTTTTATGGCCCCCATAAGGTGCTTCGTGACTTATTTCATTTTAAACAACACCCTGTCCCTAACTAATGGCAGACACATAAATCTGATGATGGCTTATTAAAGAAATTCCGTGCGCCGCGGCGCCAACAGCACAATCTGTTACTTGCTAGGCCAAGGCAATTTAATAGATGTTTGCTGAATAACTCGAAAATCGCCCTATTTGGGGCCTCGTGTTAGAAATGTTGCGTTGATTTCTGGCCAAGTGTTGTGCGTCGCGAAGTGAATTGAAACATATTAAACAATGTGTCACCTTTGTCGCTACTTGGAATGCAGGATATGTGAATTCGCCAGGACGGGGCCCCGGATTGATTGCTGTGTGCAATGCTTGGTGCATGCAGATTTCACAGATAGTGGCTGCTCATTATTCCAAGAGACTAAACCACATGTGGGCAGCCTGTACCCCGAATCCCCAATCGCAGGTACTTAAAGGGGTATTCCCGCCATTTAAAGGGGTGAGTCATCGCTAGGATATACTGTACCATCACATCATTATCAGTCAGTCCCTGACCTCTGGGACTCCCCTCAGCACTGAGTATAAAGGGCCCCCAGCACCGGTGTAGCTTTCCAAACTCTTCTAAATTTTTCCTGCACAGCAGCCCCCCCAGCTGGCCATGCAGGGAATTGCAGCGGACCTATTTACGGTAATTTATATAGGGTGGCCGGGGCGTCATAGTGCAGAATAAGGCTACATTCACATGACCGTATTTTGGGTCTGCATTTTTGTGGATCTCATGCGGACCCATTCATTTCTATGGGGCTGCAACCCCCCCATGTCCAAAGCAGTAAAGTGGCAGAGGCAAAAAAATGCAAACACATCAGGAAAAGCAGGATTATAAGAAGCTGGTGCAATGGCTGCTAGATGGCGCTGTATTACTATAGCAATGCGGGTGCTGTACACTGGGCACCGTCTTCTTATGTCTGTTCTCATGATAGAGATCAATGACAGCAGCATCTGTGCAGGTCACAACGCCTGTTCCTTCCTCACCCCGATGCTCTAAAGTCAGTCTTAAAGTGGGCTTCCAGCACATTGATAATGATGGCCTATCCATATGTTTGGGGTGGTGGGTGTCAACTTATGGCACCCCTACCGATCGGCTATCAGAAAGGGCCGCGGCATTTAGTACAGGTTATGCTATTGCAGCTGAGTACCATTCACGTTAGCTGTAGTGAGCTGTAGTACCAAGCACAGCCACTACCAAGCCTGGGGCGCTGTGCCTGATAAACAATGAAGGGGTCGCATGTAAGCAGGTCAGAAACTCACGGGCAGCATGGTGACTCACACAGACAAGTTTACAGTCTCTTAGAGAGGGCACATACTTGGTGGTTACACACGTAAATGTGAAGCAAGGAGCTTGGTGGTTACACACACATACATGAGGCACAGGGCATTGTGGTTACACACACAGACGTGAGGCACAGAGTTTGGTGCTCACACACAGACATGAGGCATAGAACTTGACAGTCGCCCAAAGACATGAGGCGCAGAGCTTGGTGGTTAAACACACATACAGATATATGATACAAAGCTTGATGGCTACACACACATAAATGTGAGGCACAGAAACATAAATGTGAGGCACAGAGCCTGGTGGTTACACAAACATAAATGTAAGGCACAGAGCTTGTTGGTTACACACACATAAATAAATGTGAGGCACAGAGCTTGGTGGTTACACACACACACAAATATGAGGCACAGAGCTTAGTGGTTATACAAACATAAATGTGAGGCACAGAGCTTGTAGGTTACACAAACATAAATGTAAGGCACAGAGCTTGTTGGTTACACAAATATAAATGTGAGGCGCAGAGCTTGGTGGTTACACACACAGACATGAGGCACAGAGCTTGGTGGTTACACACACAGACATGAGGCGCAGAGCTTGGTGGTTACACACACAGACATGAGGCGCAGAGCTTGGTGGTTACACACACAGACATGAGGCGCAGAGCTTGGTGGTTACACACACAGACATGAGGCGCAGAGCTTGGTGGTTACACACACAGACATGAGGCGCAGAGCTTGGTGGTTACACACACAGACATGAGGCGCAGAGCTTGGTGGTTACACACACAGACATGAGGCGCAGAGCTTGGTGGTTACACACAAAGACATGAGGCGCAGAGCTTGGTTGGTGGTTACACACACAGACATGAGGCGCAGAGCTTGGTGGTTACACACACAGACATGAGGCGCAGAGCTTGGCGGTTACACACACAGACATGAGGCGCAGAGCTTGGCGGTTACACACACAGACATGAGGCGCAGAGCTTGGCGGTTACACACACAGACATGAGGCGCAGAGCTTGGCGGTTACACACACAGACATGAGGCGCAGAACTTGGCGGTTACACACACAGACATGAGGCGCAGAGCTTGGTGGTTACACACAGACATGAGGCACAGAGCTTGGTGGTTACACACACAGGCATGAGGCACAGAGCTTGGTGGTAACACACACAGACATGAGGCACAGAACTTGGTGGTTACACACACAGACATGAGGCGCAGAGCTTGGCGGTTACACACACAGACATGAGGCGCAGAGCTTGGTGGTTACACACACAGACATGAGGCGCAGAGCTTGGTGGTTACACACACAGACATGAGGCGCAGAGCTTGGTGGTTACACACACAGACATGAGGCGCAGAGCTTGGTGGTTACACACACAGACATGAGGCGCAGAGCTTGGTGGTTACACACACAGACATGAGGCGCAGAGCTTGGTGGTTACACACACAGACATGAGGCACAGAGCTTGGCGGTTACACACACAGACATGAGGCGCAGAGCTTGGCGGTTACACACACACAGACATGAGGCGCAGAGCTTGGTAGTTACACACACAGACATGAGGCGCAGAGCTTGGTGGTTACACACACAGACATGAGGCGCAGAGCTTGGTGGTTACACACACAGACATGAGGCGCAGAGCTTGGTGGTTACACACACAGACATGAGGCGCAGAGCTTGGTGGTTACACACACAGACATGAGGCGCAGAGCTTGGTGGTTACACACACAGACATGAGGCACAGAGTCACTCCAGGGCATCAGGTTCTGGCTGTCTAGAATGTAAATGGACCTGAGCTACTTGCGGCCCTTGTCTGCTGATAGGTTGTGCTCATAGTGCAGGGGCCACATCCTCTGTCCTCCACAGGGGCTGACTATTAGGACACGGTTGCCCTTTATGACTTCACTCCACCTCGCTGGTACCCAGGGTGGTCCTAGCCCCTCACCGTGTACAGGATGATAGCAGGCATCTGTCGAACATTTCTGAACCAAGATGGTCGAGGTTTTTGGGTTCTCGGCACCATCACGTCCAGAAACCCCTTCATCCAAGTACTAGGGAGCCATGTAAAGCAACAAGCTCTCCCCATCTTCTTGCATCTCAATCTGCGTCAGGTTTCCGGAATGAAAGGTACAATTCCCTTTCCTATTCGCTGCAGTGCAGATTATCTTATAAATTATTAAGTAAACCAGAAAGCCAAACAACATCAATTACGATGATTGCTCAGCCCCAAGCCTACTTCATTTGCACACTCCTACCATAACTTTCCTGATGTGTGCGCTCTGCGTCCCCGCACGCTTTTACCAATGTGCGCCCTGTGACAATCGGCTCGCATCCTGGCTGCTTGAGAATGCAAAGAACCAAACTAGGAAACGTTACTTTCCAAATGTCATCCTCCTTCGGTTTGATTGGACTGGATGAAACATCTTTTTTTTTTGTTTGTTTGTTTTTTTTATGCTAAATTGACTCCTTTAATGGTCTTTTATTTTATAATTTATTTGTTTATTCTACTGAAAAACTTCCTGACTCTCCAAAAAATGTTCCAAATGAGGCGTAGCATCGGAGCTCTGCTAATAGAACAACATGCGCTGCCCTGGGAGGGAGACGACTAATGAAGTGCATGGTCTGTCGTAGGGATCTGAGGACAATGCAAGAGATGAAACATATCAGATGTTACCGGGGCTTAAAGGGCATCTGTCAGAAAAATTATGTTTTATAACATGCAAATGAGACTCTAGGAGCAACGGGGGCGTTACCATTACACCTGAGGCTCTGCTCTCTCTCTGCTCCTGATGCACCCTCTGTACTATAACAGGGCCAGGGAGTGTGAACATGTCTGCCTGGACATGTCAATCACAGTGTAGGGTGTGCAGCAGTTGCAGAGAGAGCAGAGCCTCTAGGTGTAATGGTAACGCCCCCGTTGCTCCTAGAAGCTCATTTGCATATACTAAAACTTTTTTTCTCAGCAATGCGGGCATATGTGAACATGGGACCAACACAGATGCCTTCAGCTGCCAAGCGCACATGTAACAGGTCAGCCAGTGTCATAGGTACAAAACTGCTGCATTGCAAAGGGCAAAATCCACATTGGGAATCGGCAGCATAAATTGATATGCTGAGAATTTAAAATTTGCACTGCAGCACCGAGCGTTAAAGGGGTTTTGCCACCATTAATTGTAATTTTAATACGATTTAGCATGAAATCTAGTTACTTTGTTACAAAAATGCTCCAGTTGTGACATAATCTCTTTGATTCATTATAATGGTGCCGTCTGGTGTTTAATCTATATAGTAATGGGCACGTCCACCAACTAAGGTGATCGCACATGCTCAGTTCCATCTTTCAACTGCTGTCACCACCAGACATCTGAGAAGCTCTGACAGACGTCCTTCAGAACCTCCTCCTTGAGGTTCCTTTTGTTTTGCTTTCATTTTCTCATCTCGTTAGCCTCTCTCAGCTGTCATTTAGTTGCACTGATTGCATCCCTTTAAATCCTTCCCCATACTGCATCACTTTGCGGTTTATATTCCTTCCTGGAGTGTGTGCATGCTGATCCTACTACTGAGTCTTCTACAGATAAGTTTTGTTCGTTAATTTGTGTTTTCCTGTTTGCTGGATCCCAGGTGACCCTGACTCCCTCCGTATCAAGTGTAGGGAGCCGGTGGTCGTGTCCCCTCACTATTATAGGGTGTTCAGGTGTTATACAGTCGAGGTACGAGGATATGCGATCATCTACCATTGGGATTTTCGCATAGGCTGAGCAGTTAGGGAGAGAGCCAGGTCTGATGCAGGGCTCTCCCTTTTGTTCCTTAGTTTTGGATCCAGTCAGTCGGATCTTCATTTTGTGTCTTCTAGTTTTCTGTACACCTTCCGTGACAACTGCCAACAGTTGGATCTACTGTTAAAAGCCATTACAGTTACTGTAAGAGAGCTGTAGAAGAAAGGACACCCCCCCGGAACTGTGATAAGAAGGAGGCTGCCACAGAAAGGACACACCTCTGCTGAGCTATGATAGGGAGGAAGCTGCAGCAGATAGGACACCCCCCTGAGCTGTGATAGTGAGACAGCTGCAATAGAAAGCCCCCCTTCCCCCCAAGCTGTGATAGGGAGGGAGCTGGAGCTGCACCAGAAAGGACGTGCCTCTCAGCTATGATAGTGAAAGAGCTACAGTATAAAGAATGTGTCACCTGAGCTGTGATGGAGAGAGAGCGGCAGCAGAAAGGACACACCCGATCTGTGATAGGGAGAAAGCTGCAGCAGAAAAGGTGCCCCCCCCTTGACTGCCATAGGGAGAAAGATGCTGTAGAAAGGACACGCCCCCTGAGCTGAGGTAAGGAGAAAGCTGCCATAGAAAGGACGCATAAGACTGCAAAGTAAAATTCCATTTTTGTATCTGTGTATCGCAGTGGATCTGGACTCACTGTCCCACTAAACACATTTGACCTGGGACTACTCATGAGGACGTGTCTAAGTGATCCTCTGATATTCACACTTTCACCTCTTGCAGGGATCTGGACTTCACTGTAGGGTCCACCAGGCTGTTACCTCTAAGAGCAATCACCGTTTAGAGACAGCTGACCTAGGCAGGTCAAGAGACACCAGCTCATGTCACCAAGAGGACCAGCCATGATTTGGTCAGTGGGCAAGCTGAGGTCAGGACAGGCAGAATTCATGCAATACGGTAAAACAGACAATAGGTCAAGGAAGGCATCACAGGGTCTGTATGGTAAGAGGCAGAGGTCAGGATACACGAGGTTAGAAAACACAGTAGAGGAAAGCCTTCAAAGGAATTAGACAAGCTAAGAACCTTATTGCTCAGGCACCCTTCCATAAAGAACATTATATACGGTATATATCATCAATACATCTTTATGATGACATCACTAATATTAACTCCATTGCTCCACCTCTGAACTGAGGTTGTAAACTCTGATGAATTGTGGTAAAGCATCAGTGTATTCCAAAATGGTGAATATTATATGCGGAGCGGGGAGGTGAGGGGATGGAGCTGCAGTATCTATCTCTCAGTACCTGTTTGAGACCTACAATTTTTCTTCATGTAGCATTTCAATTAACTGCCGTAGTCAAGGTTTGCATTATAATAAATTAGAATTTGGTAAAGAAAATACAGAAATGTAGATATTCCCTTATCTTCTACCTTAGCCTGGGGCTACTGGATGATGGTGAATGAGAATGAGGCACCAAACCTGGAAAGTCTGTCCTCCGACCACGCGATGCAGTGTCCTGAAACACGCTGCTTAATATTGTGATTGTGTTTTATGTAAAATGTGCTTGTGCCTGAGTTCCCATAAACTTACACAGCGAGAAGGAGGTTCTAACAAACCTCCCAGGGCTGACTCCACCCTGCTCTCTGAGAAGAGAAGAAAAAGGAGAAGAGTGTAATCTCTGAGGAAAAGTTGCACCTCAGCAGCCATTTTGGAGAGTTATCTAAACTCCAGAGTTAGTTCCATGTACCAGCCCATAGAAGGGAAAGATTACAGAAGACCCAGGCAACCTAGAGAGGCAGTGGCGTACATAGAGAAGTAAGGGCCCCATAGCAAGGATCAAACCAATCCCCCGACACAGGACAGAAGGGTTTCTGCCTAAACCCTTTTCAACGACCCTTGGGCCATTTTTCCACTGCCTCTTTTGCTAAAAGTTGTTTCTTTAGATGGTAGAGTCCTGACCAAGTTTTCACCTCCAGTAGAAGAGGAGATAATCCCAACTAAGACTGGGCCCCCTCTTGTCCTGGGCCCCATAGCAGTCGCATGGTCTGCCGCTATGGTAGTTACGCCCCTGCAGAGAGGGAGTGAGAATATTGTCAAAGGAAGGTAATTGTCGTTTATCAGTCTCTAGTCTCCTCTGTATCTGGTGGAGAGATTCTAATCTACCAGTTGCCCACCATAACCAAAGACAGAAAGGCCACCTGTCAGAAGATAGTATTCCTAGAGAGGATACAGAAGTATATGACTATACAGTACAGCAGAGATAGTACATCCCTCCAGCCTGGAGAAACAAGAGAGGAAGACTGATTGCTATAGAGGAAAATAACCCCTTATGCAACTTTTGGGAACTAACCTGAACCATTGTAGAAGCCGCCTTGCTGTAAATTACTTTGATGACCTTTGGATCTGCTTCAGTAAAGTACTGGGAATTTGTTAAGACAACTGGTCTCCTTATTGTGCAAACGTATCACCAATTTGCACCTTATGGTGTCACGAACACAAGGGACCCTGCTTCCACGGCACACCAAGGGCACCTCAACCACTAAACGCCGAGGACCAAGGATGGTTTCTCTTAAAGTAAGGGGGAATACAGTGTCCTACTCCATGCTAGAAGTGGGCCCCTAAACCTTTTATAATGTCATGTCATGCTTATGTAAATCTTATCTGTAATAGCTGAAAATTCCTTACAACAGACTGGTCACCTGCAATGCCCTTCAGTCACCATTAGGTGGTGCCATAGCATCATATATATATAGTGTGGGGACTCGCTCTGGTAGACAGTATTAGCGGACGCAGTATAGAGGCAACAACAAGTTCTTTGGATCAAACAGTTCAGTGTTTTATTCACACTTTAGGCAAGTGACAAAACAAGCAGTCATATTCAAACAAAAAGTCACCTTGCAGTGTTGGTGGTAATTCACACCATGAAGCAATTCTGCCTCAAAGAGTCTTTGCTGATAGCAGCACCAACCTGTTTTCACACCAAACAGGTACCAAGCCTTCATCCAGACACAAGGCTTCCAGATCCCAACACAGAGACCTGGCTTCTGAGCCCAGCTGCCAATTTAAGGACAGCCAAGTGCTGCCAAAACCCGGATCGGCATTTAAAATCCAGTCTGGTATTTGACCTCACCTGGCTGTAAATAAGCCCAGCAGCACATGCTGGGAGGAAAATACCTGTTTTCCCAGACCAAACCTCTCACTGTGTCACAATATATATATATATATATATATACAGGGAGTGCAGAATTATTAGGCAAGTTGTATTTTTGAGGATTAATTTTATTATTGAACAACAACCATGTTTTCAATGAACCCAAAAAACTCATTAATATCAAAGCTGAATATTTTTGGAAGTAGTTTTTAGTTTGTTTTTAGTTTTAGCTATTTTAGGGGGATATCTGTGTGTGCAGGTGACTATTACTGTGCATAATTATTAGGCAACTTAACAAAAAACAAATATATACCCATTTCAATTATTTATTTTTACCAGTGAAACCAATATACATCTCAACATTCACAAATATACATTTCTGACATTCAAAAACAAAACAAAAACAAATCAGTGACCAATATAGCCACCTTTCTTTGCAAGGACACTCAAAAGCCTGCCATCCATGGATTCTGTCAGTGTTTTGATCTGTTCACCATCAACATTGCGTGCAGCAGCAACCACAGCCTCCCAGACACTGTTCAGAGAGGTGTACTGTTTTCCCTCCTTGTAAATCTCAAATTTGATGATGGACCACAGGTTCTCAATGGGGTTCAGATCAGGTGAACAAGGAGGCCATGTCATTAGATTTTCTTCTTTTATACCCTTTCTTGCCAGCCACGCTGTGGAGTACTTGGACGCGTGTGATGGAGCATTGTCCTGCATGAAAATCATGTTTTTCTTGAAGGATGCAGACTTCTTCCTGTACCACTGCTTGAAGAAGGTGTCTTCCAGAAACTGGCAGTAGGACTGGGAGTTGAGCTTGACTCCATCCTCAACCCGAAAAGGCCCCACAAGCTCATCTTTGATGATGCCAGCCCAAACCAGTACTCCACCTCCACCTTGCTGGCGTCTGAGTCGGACTGGAGCTTTACCAATCCAGCCACGGGCCCATCAAGACTCACTCTCATTTCATCAGTCCATAAAACCTTAGAAAAATCAGTCTTGAGATATTTCTTGGCCCAGTCTTGACGTTTCAGCTTGTGTGTCTTGTTCAGTGGTGGTCGTCTTTCAGCCTTTATTACCTTGGCCATGTCTCTGAGTATTGCACACCTTGTGCTTTTGGGCACTCCAGTGATGTTGCAGCTCTGAAATATGGCCAAACTGGTGGCAAGTGGCATCTTGGAAGCTGCACGCTTGACTTTTCTCAGGTCATGGGCAGTTATTTTGCGCCTTGGTTTTTCCACACGCTTCTTGCGACCCTGTTGACTATTTTGAATGAAACGCTTGATTGTTCGATGATCACGCTTCAGAAGCTTTGCAATTTTAAGAGTGCTGCATCCCTCTGCAAGATCTCTCACTATTTTTGACTTTTCTGAGCCTGTCAAGTCCTTCTTTTGACCCATTTTGCCAAAGGAAAGGAAGTTGCCTAATAATTATGCACACCTGATATAGGGTGTTGATGTCATTAGACCACACCCCTTCTCATTACAGAGATGCACATCACCTAATATGCTTAATTGGTAGTAGGCTTTCGAGCCTATACAGCTTGGAGTAAGACAACATGCATAAAGAGGATGATGTGGTCAAAATACTCATTTGCCTAATAATTCTGCACTCACTGTATAACAGGTCAATCACAGGAAGTTGGAGATGGGAGGTTAGTGGAGGAGAGGAGGGAAGTGTAGCATGTAGCTGCTGATGCGTGCCCCTGGGCACTCTCCAGTAGGGCAATATAGAGAGAGAATCAAGGCCCAAGGTTACTGGATGCTTTCTGTAGTTCCACCGTCCAGCCAGTGACAAAGTGGACTTTTGTGTGTTAAGGCAATCTATTTAAAGAATGGAGAAGAAGACTGATGCCTGCCGCTAGGGAGACTGCCCTGATGGTTGCCAAGTTCTGATCAGAGATCTAGGTACCGGAAGTCTGGGTTATGGGAGGGAAGCCACAGCTAAAGAAAGTACCTTTCCCACACCAGCCAAACCTAAGTCTGTATTAACCAGCCCTACCGAGCCTGTTGTTGGGATTTGCAGCTCAGACATCTTATTGTGAACTAAGGCACTACTACTGGATTATAACTACTTCAAGGCAATTATTCAAGTGAAGTTCCAGTTTTTTTAACTCCTGACTCTCTCCTTATTCATCACTATCCCCCAGGGACCCTGCCTCTATGGCACCTTAAAAACCACACCACCAAGGGCACCTCAACCACCATCTGACGGGAGTCTCTGGACAACAGAGTGTGCCCCGAAGGAACTGGTGCTGTCCTTCCATTCACTGCACGCCGGCCCAGGGATCTCTACAGAACTGTGAGTAAACTACTACTACCCCCATCGGCCCACCGTAGCTCACATATTGCCCCTGCGGCCCATTCGCTGCACTTCCGTCATGGCTGTTTCTATGAATTAAGACTAGTTCCCCACGCATTTTAGGAAACGTTTTCCATTTTATTTTTCTACAAAAACATATGCTACTGCATAGTAAAATATTTTTTAACATCTGCTTACACAACTTTTTGAGTTTTTTTTGAGAATTTTTTCGGATCCGTAAAGTTTTTCAGAAACGATGATCCAGATTTCGTGTTTTTTTCCCTCCATGTTCTAAATGTTTCACAATGAAAAACATTTGTAATAATTGTCATTTAAAACGCTGAAGCATGTGGCGGTGTGTATGATGGAAGTCCAAAGGGAACTCGTAGTTAAATGGTGTGTGTTCCACAGTGACGGCTCATTGCTTTCACACGGCAGATCTCCCCCGGTAATTAGGTGGTATTATGGGTCATAGTCCCACAGTCTCAGCTCCATTGTCACACAACGGAGCTGAGGATCCAGATGTCCAAAATAAATGTATCTAAGGAAAGTGACCGTACTCAGCAGTTAGCCAGAGATGCAGTCATAAAAAGAGTCATGGAAAGAAACGACCCCCATCATACTCTGACAACGTTGTGTCAGGCAACCACCGAACAAACAAAAAGATGAATTGGCAACTGCAGGCATTAAGATATACTATGCAAACGTA
Source organism: Bufo gargarizans (assembly GCF_014858855.1). Taxonomy (NCBI): domain Eukaryota; kingdom Metazoa; phylum Chordata; class Amphibia; order Anura; family Bufonidae; genus Bufo; species Bufo gargarizans. The sequence continues at coordinate 21,676 of NW_025334703.1, forward strand.
ATATTTTAAGAATGTGTCAGCTCACCCGCCACTACAAGGCAAGCTCACTTAGATGGGTCCTTAATGTACCTGTACATCAGGAGACTTACCTCTCTCTTTGGCCTAGGCACCCAAAATTAACTGGAGATAGGAACCAGCTTTATTCTACACTAGCAGCTTTGGACAGTCACCACACTGACATGTACAATGCAAAAGCAAAGTGAAAGGGGTTGGTCAACTTGTATAGAATTATATCAGTAGAGTGGACAATGGGGATATAGGCAACTCCAGAAGTTTTTCTCCCTTTCTGAAGTCACCCTTCCCTCCCCCCCAAGATTCCTTATCATCCAAGCCCTCTCCTGTCTTATAAATGGCCACCAATAGAGGGGCATGTGATCCCACCCATCAGCCCCTTCGATGGAGATGTGCTGTGTCTGCCTCAGTTTCATGATCATCCAGCAACGGCATTCAGGAAAGAACATGTGTAGGCGGCATGCATTTCAACGGGAGGCACTGATGGATGGGGTCAGCATCAGACTGGCCCACCAGAGTACCACAGGATCTTTTGATGGGCCCAGGCTCTGAGACCATAGTGGGTCCCAAAGGTCCAAGAGAAAAAAATCATTTGGAGCTGTCTTTGGAGCCAATAACTTGCACTAGGGTCTATTTCTTTGAATCAGGACCTATTAGACTTTATTGATGATGGGGGTTGGGCCTAAGGAACCCCAGTCTAACCCTGAAAATGGCCATGTCATGTGTGCCACCATCAGAAGCCATTTGCAGGATGGGAGTGACCAGGTGTCCAAACAGACAACTAGGATGGCAAGGGGCTGTGACTTCTGAAAACAGGGCAGAACTTCTGAAGACTACATAGAAGTAGTTGTTAGATACCCATTACCCACTCTTGTTTTGATTATATATATATGGCCAATCCCTAAAATCGGCACCTTTTAAAGTTACCATAAAAAAATCCTTCCCATACCTGTCTAATCCTAGAAGTTAGAACCATTGTGTGTTTGCATTAATGATCTGCTGAAAACCAGGGTTAAAGTGGCCTAACAGAGCACATGAAGATCCTCTGTTGGTCCCAGGTTCCACCACATTAATGGTCCACAAAGGTCCAGTAGACGTCAACCTCCATGTGAACCAGGTTTGAAGCCAGGCAATCGCTTTAAGACACAGTTCTTATGTTGTGATCACATGAATTCATGATATGACATTATGTGATTAAATGGACCTGGACATGTTCTATATAAATTCACAGTAGGTCTCTGAGAATTGCTTCCTCTGGTAGAACCCAGGAATGCAGATCCAAAAGTCTTGTTTTCTTCAGTATTCCCTCTTGTCACATTTTTATTCTAAAAGCCCAGAATGTGGCGTAACTTAATAATTGATCTCATGCTATTATCATAAAATATCAAACTTAAAAGGTTGCAGGACGCAAACACGAGAAACTCATTTTGGAGAACATTACAATGGTAATGCACTAACACTGTACTCGGTGGAGCTTCGTCTTGTCATCATCTAAAATTGGATGCAACAATGGCTTTTAAGACATTTACAAAACCCGCGTGTACTTCATAGCGGCATCTTGGCATAGTAATGAGGAACATGCAGTACTCTCCGAAAAAGTGAACAGAATGAAATCTCATATTCCCGGAGGAGAAGGCTGTATTTCATTATAGGAAGGCAAGTTTATAAACTAATTCTGGTTCACCTCTAATCTGTTCACTGAATAGACACCAGGTAAACAGTACCAGGTGTCAGCATCACACTGTAAGGATAGGTTCACACCTCTGTCAAATAGATCCATCAGAGAATGGCCTGCCATAGTTCTCTGGAACCGTTCTAGCTGGATACTGCCATTTTCTGGCATAAGTGACGGTCTTTGGCCAGACAATTGTCCGTCCGAAAGCCAACAGTCCACCGAAAAGTGGCTGAATCCTTGCTGGATCCGATTATAGTCAGTGGAGTCCAGTGTTGAATGGCAGTATCTGGCTAGGTCACATCTGGTTGACTCCAACAAGTTGTTCTCTGCCGGAACATCCTGAAAGATCCTTTTAATGGAGGTGTAAATCTACCCTAACAACACCAAGTTGTTTGCAAGACCACAGAACTTGGTTTCCTACTTGTAGCTCTAGGTAATTATAGAACGCTAAGACTTCGGTACATCTGGTCACCAGAATAGAGATATGAAGCACATATGAGATTGACGGGCAACAAATACAGGAGAATAAACTCACCAATAGATGACAGAAAACTGAATAAGGATGGCAACAGATGAGGAAGATGGAGTGGGTGGAAAGCAATCAAACCTAGCAGAAACCGACTGTGAGCTGCTATGTCCAACAGGACAGTAGAAAATCAAAACCCAAACCGCAAATAGAAAGCTGCACCCACCACAAACACAGCTATATAGACAACCACAAAACAATGGAATCCTAGGATGCACTCAATGGACTAGGAGTCAAAACTCTGGAAACAAACGTCACAGAGCTATCACTATACTTGGCAAAGAGGTCTCAGCAACCACCAGGCTAAGCAGGTTGATAAGAGAACCAGATTCAGGTGTAAGGCAGATGCCTCAAACAAAGTAAGGCCAGGTTCACATCACCTTCTGATCAGTTAGAAGAACAGAAAAATAGACAAGATAGATAGGTAGGTATTTTAGAAGGAAAAAAAATACTTTGTGTGGGACTTTTTTTCCGTCTAAAATAACAAATCTCAGATGGAAATAACGGATGTTTAAAATACAGGATCTTTTTTTTGTTTATTTTTCTGTTTTTCTGTGAACCCGGCCTTACTTGAACACAGATCCGTATAATCTTCTGAGGAAAGTCAGTTACCAAGGTTTTGTACCAGGTTTTTGGCATAGAAAAAGGTCATTTTGTTAAAATATGTTGTGAGTTTTTGTGTTTTCTGCTGCTCTTTGCACTCTTTTAAAAAGTGTGTGGAGCTTTGCAGAAGGGGGGGGGGGGGGGGGGGAAGATTTATAACTGAAATCTACAACAGCTCCTGAAGTACTTTCCAGTTTCTGGCTCTCGGACAGCAGAAGATGCGCCTCTTAACAGATTGGTTTGGATCTTTCTCCACTTGGACTTTTACTAGGAATGGAGTGTGAGACGCTGGTCTTTAATTAATTAATAACCTCATTTCAGTTGCTACCGTCCTGTGTGGTGGACAATACCGCATATTAGTAATGGCCATATCAATAAAAGGAATGTCTCGCGCACTGTATGTCATTTTGGTTTCATTCATGAGATGTACATCTGTTGAAGGGAAATACAATACCTTGAAAAAGTATTCATACCCCTTGAACTTTTCCACATTTTTTCACATTACACCCACAAACTTAAATGTATTTTATTGGGATTTTCAGTGATAGACCAACACAAAGCAGCAAGTATGGGTGAAGTGAAAAGAAAATGATACGTGGTTTTCAAAAAATTTTATAAATAAAAATCTGTAAAGTGCGGCTTGCATTCATATTCAGCCCCCCTGAAAAATTTGTGGGACCACCTTTTGCTGCAATTATAGCTGCAAGTCTTTTTGGGGTATGTCTCTACCAGCTTTGCACATCTAGAAGCTGAAATTGTTGCCCATTCGTCTAAGCAATATAGCTCGCTCTCAGTCAGATTGGATGGAGAGCGTCTGTGAACAGCAATTTTCATGTCTTGACACAGATTCTCAATGGGATTTAGGTCTGACTGTGACTGGGCTATTCTAACACATGGATATGTTTTAATCTAAACCATTCCATTGGAGCTCTGCCTGTATGTTTAGGGTCGTTGTCCTGCTGGAAGGTGAACCTCCACCTCAGTCTCAAGTCTTTTTCAGCCTCTACCAGGTTTTCCTCCAGGATTGCCCTGTATTTAACTCCATCCATCTACCCATCAACTCTGACCAGCTTCCCTGTCCCTGCTGAAGAAAAGCCTCCCCACAGCATGATGCTGCCACTACCATGTCTCACGGTGAGGATGATGTGTTCAGGGTAATGTGCAGGGTTAGTTTCCCCCACATATAGCATTTTGCATTTAGGCCAAAAGGTCCCACCTTGGTCTCATCTGACCAGAGCATCTTCTTCCACATGTTTGCTGTATTCCCGTGATGGCTTGTACCAAACAGGACTTCTTATGATTTGCTTCCAAAAATGACTTTCTTCTTGCCACTCTTCCATAAAGGCCAGATTTGTGGAGTACATGACTAATAGCTGTCCTGTGGACAGATTCTCTCACCTGAGCTGTGGATCTCTGCAGCTCCTTCAGAGTGACCATGGGCTTCTTGGCTGCTTCTCTAATTAGTGCTCTCCTTGCCTCGGCTGTCAGTTTAGGTGGACACCGTGTCTTCGTAGTTTTGCAGTTGTGCTATAATCCTTCCATTTTCGGATGATTGAACAGTGCTTGTGAGATGTTCAGAGCTTGTGATATTTTTTTTAACCTAACCCTGCTTTACATTTCTTCACAATTTTACCCCTGACCTGTCTGGTGTGTTCCTTGGTTTTCATGATGCTGTTTGATCACTAATGTTCACTAACAAATCTCAGAACAGCTGTAGTTATACTGAAATAAATTACACACAGGTGGACTCTATTTACAAATTAGGTGACTTCTGAAGGCAACTGGTCACACTGGGTTTTATTTAGGGGTATCAGAATACAGGGGGCTGAATACAAATGCATGCCATACTTCTTTTCACTTCACACATACTTCCTACTTTGTGTTCGTCTATCTGCAGCCAATCACTGCAGCCAATCACTTTTTATTTTCAGCCTACTTTCCCAGGTTTGATTTCCAGTAGCAGAAACTGTTTCATAATTCAATATCATGAAGGATGAGCTTAACGTGGACGAGTTTTCTCAGCGGCACATTTTCTCGCTTCTGTTTTTCTGATGTTTTAATGATTTGCACCCAAAGTAGCACAGGAATCAAAAGTTTCTGTTCACACAGAGCGCACAGCTGAAATAAGAATCCCTCTTTCATATTTCTCCTCCTCGCTTACAGCTGCTTTCTCGGATCTGTCCTGCACATCTTGCATGTTCTCAAACTTGTCTGTGAAGCACTGGCGTACCGCCCATAGATTTTTATTCAATAAAACTGATTTACTAAAAAAAAAAAAGTAATCGTTTTCGTTATTCTTATATTTAACATTGTATATCTGTTTTCATCCGCTTGCTTTCATGTTCATTAGGGCTCATGCACACAAACGTATTTTCTTTCCGTGTCCGTTCCATTTTTTTTTTTTGCGGAACCATTCACTTCAATGGGTCTGTAAAAAAAATGGAAGTTGTCCGTATTTCTGTTCCGGAAATTAATAGAACATGTCCTATTATTCTCTGCATTACGGACAAGGATAGGACTGTTCTATGAAGGGCCAGCTGTTCCGTTCCACAAAATACAGAATGCACACGGATGTCATCCGTATTTTTTGCGGATCCGTTTTTTGCGGACCGCAAAATACATACAGTTGTGTGCATGAGGCCTTACACACACAGGTAAAATCTCACCCCAAGTTCATGCAGGAGGGCAGTGTTCAGAGTATTATCTGGGCAGGTTTAGGAGGCATTTTTTTTCAAGTACATTATTGTTAGTCGTCTCTTACGACTCCGAGGTCATTGTAAACGTCAGTCTGAAATCTGCTGTTTTCGGCAGCCGTAGAGATCCCGCAGCCATGTCCTATTAATCCCCTGCTCCCCATGCTGAGGTCTTCCAGCATCCACCCTGGAGAGGGCTGGGATTGTGTTCTGCCAGTGAGGATCACTGCGCTATAGGGGATTACAGTAACGCTTGGCAGGAGTTGTAACCCTTTTTACAGTATTCTCCTTTGCTAAATGAAATGCCACCCGGGGGCGCCACTTTCTGCAGATGATGGAAGGTGTCATTAACCGCGGCACATCTTCCCTTCTCCACTTTTAACAGCATCACATGAAATTAAATCTAAATTAAATAAATGAAGACTCAGCTTCCATCCGTCATGTAAAATACCATGAAATCTCCAGCATCGGATGTCAAACCTGAAACGCTCGCATTGGCTCATGCACACGACCATATCTAGTTTGCGGTCCGCAAAAAACGGATCCACAAAAAATACAGATGACATCCGTGTGCATTTCCGTATTTTGCGGAATGGAACAGCTGGCCCCTAATAGAACAGTCCTGTCCTTGTCCGTAATGCGAACAATAATAGGACATGTTCTGTTTGTTTTTTTTGCAGAACGGAAATACGGACATATGGAAACGCAATGCACACGTAGTAACTTCCATTTTTTTTCTGCAGACCCATTAAAGTGAATGGTTCCCTATACGGTCTGCAAAAAAAAAAAAAAAAAACGGAACGGACATACGTTCGTGTGCATGAGCCCTTAGGCATTTGCGGATCCGCAATACACGGGCAATGTTTTGTGGGGATTCCGCATCACGGATGTGGACCCATTCACTTCAATGGGTCTGCAAATCTGGAGATGCGGAATGGTGCGGAACAGAAGCACGGAACGGAACCTTACTGAAGCACTACGGTTTCGTCCCGTACTTCCGTTCTGCAAAAAGATAGAACATGTCCTATCTTTTTGCAGAACGGGTGGATCGCGGACCCATTAAGTGTAACGGCAATGCCCCCATTGCTCCTAGAGGTGTTGTTAATGGCCCTTAAGGCAATTAAATAAATAATTTTTGACATTGTTTTTCTATTTAATTGTTTATCCTGTACACTTTTTTACATATTTCACACTGAATAATCCGTAAAATGTGGATACCTAATAAGTGTTCTCCATTTGCTGTTACATAAAGTAGGCAAAATAAAATGTATTGTATGAAAAATAATCCCGTATTTATTTTATGCAAGTTTTTATCATTTTACATTTTTGATAACCCCATTAAGGAATTACTGTCTTAGAAATCTATTTTATACTTATATATTAGCATACACCAGTAAGCTAATACATTATGCTCTGTGTCTTTATGGCTTGGGCTGAGGTTAGGGTAATGCCTCATTCACTCGTCAGTGTTCGGTCAGCGATTTCCATCAGTGATTTATGAGCCAAAACCAGGTGCGGCTCTAAAGACAGAACAGGTGCAGATCTTTCCTTTATACCTTCTGTCTGTGGAGGCTCCAATCCTGGTTTTGGCTCCCGATCACTGATGGAAATCACTGACCAAGACACTGATGTGTGAATGAGGCTTAAGGGTCCATTCACACGTCCGTAGTGTATTGCGGATCCGTAATACACCCGGCCGGCACCCCCCATAGAACTGCCTATGATCGGGCCACGGCACGGAAATGCGGATGCGGACAGCAAACTGTGCGCTGTCCGCATCTTTTCTGTACCCATAGAGAATAAATGGGTCCGCACCCGTTCCACAAAATTGCGGAACGGATGCGGACCCATTTGCAGACGTGTGAATGGACCCTAACACTAGTGTGCCCTAATAGCAGGATTACTGAATTTACAGTCCTAGTGTCCTTTCTAGGTCCCCAGGGCTGACTACAGAGGGTTAAGGGCTCATTCAAATGGCCATGTGTTGCTTTCCGCATCTGATCCTCAATTTTGCGGATTAGATGCGGACCCATTCACTTCTAATGGGCCCTTTTCTTCCGTTCCATGGCTTCGCAAAACAAATAAAACATGTCCTATACTAGTCAGCGAAAATCAGGACGTGGTCCCATTGAAGTCTATGGGTCTGCAAAAATGTGGATTGCAATCAGTTTTTTTGCCAACATGCTGAACTGTCCGCAAAAACCCGCTTTTTGGGATTGGAGCTACCTCTGATCCTGACCGTAGAGCAAAAGGCTGCTCCAAGAACCGGAGCTGTTGGTTACAGTTCATTCGTAGAGCATGCGAACTTACAGAAGTGCTCAGCTCCTTCTAAAAGAGCGACCACAAAAGACACTGGGTGGTCATTAAGAGGTTAAAGGAACCTAGAAATGAATGCTAAAGGTGAGCAAGAAATACTATTGTGGTCATGGCTACGGCAAAGAGCTCGTGCCTGAACGTGCCGAACCTGACGGAGGAAAATCACCTTACCTACCTGATATGGCTGGAGAGGTGCCCTTAGCCATGCCGCGGGTACGCCTAAAAGGGGGCATACCCTGAGGAGTATGAAAGAGAAAGGGGAAGGGTGGGTGGGGCACCAGAAACGCATGCAAATGGGGAGAGGGCGTGCCTCCTTTTAAGAGCGCCTACGCCCCTCCCACAAATGCAGGCTGACATGTCAGCCTTAAGCTACTTGTGGTCATGGCTACGGCAGAGAGCTCGTGCCTGAACGTGCCGAACCTGACGGAGGAAAACCACCTTACCTACCTGATATGGCTGGAGAGGTGCCCTTAGCCATGCCGCGGGTACGCCTAAAAGGGGGCAAAAAAGACACACAAATAGGGAGAGAGAAACTTTTATTGGCAGCGTATCGAGTTACAAAACCAAACTGTGGAAAGCCTGGGATATCTCGGCCTGGGGGTTAGGTATGTAGCGCGTGAAGCATGAGGAGCGCCAGCGACCCATTTTTCGGATGATGTGACCGGGGACGTTGTGTTTTGAAGCTGCGGATGCTGCTCCAATGCGGAAAGAGTGCCCTGAGATGGCCTTGGGGTCGAAACCCAGGCCTATCGCCAGGGTGCGGATGTGCGAGATGAATTGCGAGGTTGTGAGGGCTGAGGCCTGAAACGGGAGCAAAGGTTGATCGGGGGCGGAGTCCCCCAGAGCCGACAGGAGACTCTTGAGTACCTGGACCGGACACCAAGTGTTGTCAGAGGGGAAGAAATTCACCTCCACTGGTGGGCCTACCTGTGAGGTTTTGGAGGTGAAGAGGTGCAGGGAGAAATGGTCGTGGTGCCAGACTAGCTGACTCCTGGAGGGACCCTTGGACCTGGCTGAAGTGCGGGTGAATTCGCCGGGTCTTAAGAACCCGTAGAAACTAAGGTACATGGCGGCCTTGATGACTGTGCTGTGAAGGAGCCCAAAAGGAAGACCGTCTAGGGAGGCTGATAGTTTCCTAAACAATTCCCCAGACACAGGCTGCCTACTCGGGATGGCTGCGTGACTACTTTTCTGAACCCCCCTAAGGGTTGCCCTGACTGCTTGAGATAGGAAGACCGACCTGCTTTCGGGGTCTTCCAACATGGAGAAATGTTGGACTCCGGCCAAATACATTTTTATGGTATTGAAGGATAGTTTGAGATCGATATGACAGAAGGCTATGAAAGCTGTGAGATACGTGGTCTTGTCAGTGAACCTGTTGAAAGTGTTCCAGGCGGTCCTGTAATTCCTGGCAGTGTTGTGCGACAAAGACTTCTGCATCAAGGATTTTGCTGAATCAATGAAAAGGTTTAATCCAACACTAGACATTGGTACGTCGGAGGAGGTAGCCCCGCACGGTCTGCCTCTGGCATGACCTGAAAGAAAGTTTGGTAATTAAAACGGGACAAGGCGTCTGCGGCCACATTATGCACCCCCTGAATATGCCTGCAAGCCACGTGGAAGTTATACACCAGCGAGAGCCAGACCAGCCTGCGGACGAATGACATTATCTGGGGCGACTGCGACCTGCCCTTGGTGATGATGTCCACCACTGTTTGATTGTCCTAGACGAACGCCACGGAAGAATTGGCCCACTGGCTGCCCCACACCTGGGCTGCTGCTACGACTGGGTAGAATTCCAGCAACGGGGATGACTGAAGAGCGCCTCTGGTTGTTGATATCTCGGGTGGCCAGGGACCCGCGAATCATTGGTTCCCACAGATCGCCGCGAACCCCCCGGAGGCGGCGGCGTCCGAGAAAACCAAGGTGGAAGCTGGCCCTAGCTGAGGAACAAACAAAGAGACTCCGTTCCAAGAGGCCAGGAAGTTCTCCCACATGGCCAGGTCGGCCATGGCTTGGGCATCTAGAGTGATGAGGCTGTCTTGCTCTGGGGCTGAGGGGAGTAACTGGAGAAGCCTGGACATGAAGGCCCTGCCCTGGGGCATGACTTTGGTGGCAAAGTTGAGCATGCCTAGGAGGGACTGCAACTCGACCTTGGTGCACGACCTGCTGCCTGCCGCTGTTGAGATGGCCTCCTTGATTTTTGCCAATTTGTCGGCTGGTAGTCTGGCCTCCATCTTCCTTGTGTCAAGAATTATGCCCAGGAAGGTGATTACCGTAGCGGGGCCTTCGGTTTTTGAAGCTGCCACTGGAACATTAAGTCGGCCGAACAGCTGCAGCAGAGCCTGGAGTTTGCAAGGCTGGCGGTCTGGGCTTTCGATGATGAGAAAGTCGTCCAAGTAATGGATGATCATAGGGCAGTCGCAGTGGTTGTCCAGTATCCAATGCAACGCCTGAGCGAACTGGTCGAACAGCCAGGGACTGCTCTTGGACCCGAACGTCAGGCGATTGGCAAAGAAATACTGGTCTTGCCACTTGATGCAGTAGAATCTCCAAAGCTGTGGATGATTGGGCAGCAACTTGAAGGCGTCAGCGATGTCTGCCTTGGCCAACCAAGCCCCCCGACCTACTTGGAGGATCAGTTGGATGGCCTCGTCTATGGTGGCGTAACACATGGAGAACTCCTCAGACGGCACTAAGGAGTTGAGGCTGGGTGTGCTGGAGCCATGAGGGGCCGACAAATCGTAGATGAGACGTTTTTTATTTGTGAATTGCTTGGAAACAATACCAATGGGGTTGATCCTCCAGAGGTCAAAAGGTATGAAGGGAAAGGGGCCGATGAGAAACCCCTTCTCTAGTTCTGACTTGATCAGAATCCCCACCGGCTCGGGATCCCTGCTTGCTGACAGCAGATTGGGCCCCTCCCAGGAAGTTTGTGGGAGAGCTACCAGCCCCGTGTGGAACCCGATGGTGAACCCTGAAACCAAGAACTGTACCCATTGAGGGCTGTGGTGCTCGCGCAACAGGGACTCCAGCAAGACCACGTTGACCCCGCTTAGTCAGGATGGCCTTGCTCTTTGTGGACACGCTGTCTGGGGGTGAGCCCTGAAACAGCCTGCGCAGACATGGAGGGCCCTGCACTTATTGTAATAACAAGCCTCCTGGTTGAAATTATTACAGACCTGGCTGTTGCCCAGGAAAACTATTGGCCGGCCTAACTTATCCGTGGTTGCGCCAGGTCGTTGGAGGGACCCGGAGCTACTACGGAGGGATCTGCCCTGGGATGTGGAGGGACCAGATATGGGGCACCAAGCGGAGGAGTGAGTGATGGACTGGCATGCCGCACATGCCGGGGCCCTGAGGCCCGCGAAATGTTGGCAAAAAAGCTTCATGTCCATGGCCGCCCAGTTCGTGAGGTGCTGAAATTGGACCAGTGAGGCGGCGGCTTTCGCTGAAAAGGATAGAAAGCCTGCCCACCGTACTTGTGGCCCAAGTCCGTAACCCTGTAGAGGTAAGTGTCCAACTCTTCCCGCCTTTCAGGGTGGACGGAGCAGATGACGTCCCTGAACAAGCTAAACGCCAGGACAAACTCCGTGATGGTTAGCTTCCTGTTGAGGCGGGGGTCCCTCGCTTTGAGGACGATGGACATGTCGCCGCAAGCAATGGTCTTGCTCTCTACTGTGTCATGGGTGGCTATCAAGATGGAGGCCAGATTGACGTCCTTGCCCTCTAAAATGTCCTTCTTGATGTTGCTTGGGATGAAGTGGGCTGGAGCTACCTCGGGTGCGCAGGGGACCCTACCTGGGGGAACAAAACCTGATGTGGAGGCAACAGGCAAAGGAGAGGTGGCACGCTCGGATGACAGCCCCTGATGAGATTCAACGGCCAGGAGTCTGGACTGCACATCTGAGACTGAGGAGGCAATGGTGTTCATCATGGCATGCAGTTGAGACAAGGACACTTGCAATGTGGACATGGAGACTTGCTCCAAGTCCGGGGCTGCTGGTTCGGCCGTGAGTAGCCTAAACAGTTCTGCTTTCCGGGCGGAAGCGGGGTGTTGGATCCCTCTCCTGTTGAGCTCCGCGATCAGCTTTGCGATTGTCCAACTCCTTAGTGATGAGGAGCTGGGCTGCTCGGATGCGGGTGTCTCAGGAATGGAGGGGGTATCCTCGATGTTGGAAACATGCGACATATCGTGGCTGTGAGGTGATAAACGAGAATTAAATGGATGAGCTGGAGGCCCCGTATGACAGAAGGACGACACCCGAGCCGTGAATGATGGTAAAGAGAGAAAGTAGTGCGGGCAAGTGCCAAGAGTCGTGAAAAGGGGGTACTACCGTGGAGGACTTTACCAGCTTAAGGCGTGAAAAACAGGCGTAAGAGCTACGAAGACGTGACTACCGACAGGGTTTTTTTTTTTTTTGAGAAACATGAAATAGAACACCAAACCTGGGGTCGTAACGTAGAAAATTAAATTGAACGAATCTGGAAAAAAAAAAAAATAAATGATAGCGACAAAGAATGATAATTAACCGCATGAACCTGGCCTGTGACCGGTAATGGATGAAAAAACGTAAACCTGAAACGTAACGGGGAATGAACACATGAGAGAAAAGTAAGCCTGACGGCGTGGCAGGCCATGGACGTGGTACAGTGGGTACATGAGCCTGAAGCGTAACAGGCGGCAAATGAAGCGAAAAAATAAGCCTGAAACGTAACGGGCAACGGACATGATTTTTTGGGAATGTGAGCCTGAAAGGTGGCGGGCAACAGACATGATATACTGGACAGACATGATATATTAGAAAAACGTAAGCCAGAAACGTAACTGGCAACAGACATGATATATTGGAAACGTTGATAAAAAATGTGAACGTAAGCCAGAAACGTAACTGGCAACAGACATGATATGTTGGAAACGTAAGCCAGAAACGTAACTGGCAACAGACATGATATGTTGGAAACGTAAGCCAGAAACGTAACTGGCAACAGACATGATATGTTGGAAACGTAAGCCAGAAACGCAACTGGCAACAGACATGATATATTGGAAACGTAAGCCAGAAACGTAACTGGCAACAGACATGATATATTGGAAACGTAAGCCAGAAACGTAACTGGCAACAGACATGATATGTGGGAAACGTAAGCCAGAAACGTAACTGGCAACAGACATGATATATTGGAAACGTAAGCCAGAAACGTAACTGGCAACAGACATGATATGTGGGAAACGTAAGCCAGAAACGTAACTGGCAACAGACATGATATATTGGAAACGTAAGCCAGAAACGTAACTGGCCACAGACATGATGTATTGGAAACCCGAGCCAGAAACGTAACTGGCAACAGACATGATGTATTGGAAACCCGAGCCAGAAACGCAACTGGCAACAGACATGACATATCAGGAACGTAAACCAGCAACACCACTGGCAACAGACATGACATATCAGGAACGTAAACCAGCAACGCAACTGGCCCCAGACACGACACATCAGGAGCGCGAACCACCAACGCCACTGGCAACAGACATGATATATGGAAACATGAGCCAGAAACGTAACTGGCAACAGACGTGGTGCCTGGGAACGTAAGCCAGAAAAACGCAACTGGCCACGGACATGACATATCAGGAACGCCAGCCGGCAACGTAACTGGCAACAGCCGTGGAGTATTGGAGACGTGAGCCAGAAAAACGCAACCGGCAACAGACATGACATGTCAGGAACGTAAGCCAGCAACGCAACTGGCAGCAGACATGAAGCATTGGAACCGTGAGCCTGACACATAACCGGCAACAGTCATGATATGTTGGAAACGAAAGCCAGAAACGTAACTGGCAACAGACATGATATGGGGCAACCAATGGTAAAACGTGCGAAGTGAGCCTGACATGAACCAGGCCTCAGACATGGCAGAGCATGATGAAAACATGGAAAAACCGAGTAATTACCGAAAAACGTCCGTAGATGTGGCAGAGTGGAATGGCGGCGCTTGACACGGGCGGAACTTGTGAGAACCCTTGGCAGAGGATGTATTTGCCTGGCACGGCAGAGTATCCAGAGTCTGCAACGACAATCAGTATCATGACCGGGGGGGGGGGGGGGGGGGGTTTGGGGGGTGCAAGGTGGTTGTAAACTGAGCCAGCTTGACCCAATGAACCCAGAGATTTTAGCGTCCCTGTGAACTAAATGGTGCCCCCCTGGACTTGGACGCCCGCTGCAGCGGCCGTGAGAATGACACCCTGATCTGAGGTAATGAGCTTGCTTCCATCCCTGTTTTTTTTTTTTTTTTTTAACTTTATTGACCAGCTGACAACTGCCGGACCCGGCCGGCAGCTGTGAGGAGTGGAACCGGCGGCCCTGGGACCCGGGCGACAGGGCCGGAGCAGCGAGCGGTGAATGTTGTGGGGAGAGGGAGCCTGACACGGGACGCCGGCTCCGTCTCCCCGGCAACGGAGGTGCTGTGCGGTCACACGTGACCTGGCGCGGCCGGCGCCGGAAGCGTGGGTTGAGCCGGCCGTGCCAGTGAGAGGTGGGAGGAGATGAAACCGGGCGGGGGGGGAGACGCAAGTCGGGATGGGGGTGCGGAGGGACAGCGGCTGACTTACCCTTGCTGTAGGACGAGAGCTTGACCCAACGAACCCGGCGAAACAACGGCAACTTACCTGGTGAGCAGCACGGCGGCACGGGGCGTGACGTTGAGGCGGGAAGGCACCAGAAACGCACGCAAATGGGGAGAGGGCGTGCCTCCTTTTAAGAGCGCCTACGCCCCTCCCACAAATGCAGGCTGACATGTCAGCCTTAAGCTACTTGCCCTCACAGTTTGTCAGTCTGCAGTACTTTCTGCACAGTCAGTCTTGTAGAAGTCCTGCAGACAGATACCCGCTCCATCTTTGGCTGCAGTGTGGCGCTCAGTTGACCTTTTTGCCATACTTGCAGAGGTTGTATAAAAGTTCAACAGCACTCGATCCGTTGTCCGCTCTGCACTGGACGGGGCAGTCCCCGCGATCAGTATGCGAGTAAGGCTACTTTCACACTGGCGTTTGGTGCGGATCCGTCTTGTATCTGCACAGACGGATCCGCACCGATAATGCAAACACTTGTATCCGTTCAGAATGGATCAGTTTGCATTATTCATTCAAAAATAAGTCTAAGTCAAAACGGATCCGTCTTGACTTACATTGAAAGTCAATGGGGGACGGATCCGTTTTCAATTGCACCATATTGTGTCAGTGAAAAACGGATCGGTCCTCATTGACTTACATTCTAAGTCAGGACGGATCCGTTTGGCTCCGCATCGTCAGGCGGACACCAAATCGCTGCAAGCTGCGTTTTAGTGACCGCCTAAAAAACGCAACGGAGACAAAACGCTGCTAAATTGATGCATTCTGAGCGGATTCTTATCCGTTCAGATTGCATTGGGGTTGAACTGATCCGTTTTGGGCCGCTTGTGAGAGCCCTGAAACGGATCTCACAGGCGGACCCAGAAATGCCAGTGTGAAAGTAGCCTAATCCCAGCAGGCGCGTCTCGTTCAGCAAAGTATATTCTTTATTGTATCAGATTCATTATAGTTTTTTCAGGAGGCATTTTGGCCTTTCCAGCCTTTCTCAACTTCTCCGTTGAGAAAGGCTGGAAGGGCCGAAACGCATCCTAAAAAAACTATGATGTATAAGATAGAATAAGGCTCCATTCATACGTCCATATAATGGGTCTGCATCCGTTCTGTAAATTGCGGAATGGGGGCGGACCCATTCATTCTCTACAGGGACGGAATGGATGCGGAGAGCACACTATGCTCTCTCCGCATTCACATTTCCGGAGCGCAACCCCCGATCTTCCGGTCCGTGGCTCCGGAAAAACATAGAACATATCCTATTCTTGTCCGCAATTGTGGACAAGAATAGGCAGTGGACAAGACTAGGGGTGCCGGCCGGGTGTATTGCGGATCCGCAATGCACTACGGACGTTTGAATGGACCCTAAAGAATATACTTTGCTGAACAAGACACGGCTGCTCGAACACAGCAGAGAGACTCCTGCTCCAGCCACTTACAGTTTGTCACAGGACTGTGAGGAGGAGGGGGGACATGTGTAACACCCCAGAGTGGAGTTACCACTCCTGCACCCTGCTACTGTCTTTATTGGGCTAATACAATGTCATCTATGTATTCTGTTCCAGGTTTACCATAATAGATATAATATTGTTATGTAACTGTTATAAATGTAATGTACCTGGTTCACCAGCAGGTGGCAGAAAACAGGGCAGGGCTATAGTTAGATAGAATGGAGCTCATCATTCCATTTCCCCCCTCCCTTTGGTCAGAAGTGGGCCAGTCCTGCTTGCTACCAGAAGGAGGTGGGGCAAAAGTGAAGTGCAGCATAAACAAGAAGCCAAGTCAGCTTGTCAGTACAGCAGAGTGAGAGAAGGATATAGCAGAGTTGAGTTTGCCTGCCAGTTTAATGCTAAAGCCTGCTGGAACCAAGAAACGTTTATTTAAAGTAAAGCTGCCATTGAACTCCATCTCAAGGTATGGACTCAAGTTATTCTTTCCAATCCCTCAATTATTCCCCATATTATTTGCTTTGGAGCCAAAGCCTGGGGTCCAGCAGTGTCCAGGTAGAAGCACCCCCATGTGACACATAAAGAGACATTTAGGCCTTACTACACCATTCGGCATTCCTACTACACCTGGGATGTGATATAGAGAGCCCTGGGGGAAGGCGCCCGTTGCACATGGATTATCTCTAGGGATGAGTGAACCCATGGAAGTTCGGGTTCGCCAGGTTCATCCGAATTTCAGGTCAAACTTGAACCTGAACTTTGCAGTTCGGGTTCACTCATCCCTAATTATCTCCTAAGACACAGAGAGAAGATTTCTTCTGGGCATCATGCCTGAGTATTTAGGTTGTTCCAGCATTATTGTTACACTGGCCATCCAGTTTTCCTATTCTGGCTCTCCAGCTCTGACATCTTGTTCCCCCAGCTCTGCTACATTTTGTCTCCAACTCCGCTACATCAGCCCTCTAGCTCCGCTACATCAGCCTTCCAGTTCTCTAGGGAAAAAAACATCTCTAAAATTCGACACTTAATGGCATATTTGATGAGAAATCTTTAGTATGTCCCACTATAAAAAAAATTGGATGCCTACAGTACGAGGTGCAGTACAGTACGGTCCTGTGTACTTTTATGGATGCTCTAATACTTACAGACCTGCACATGAAGCTGACTGCTTGGTTGTGAGTGGGGCATGTGCTCTGTGGGTGGTAAAAAGCCACTCAGGCAGTGTATTTAGCTACATGCTTAGGGTAGTAACAGACTGAATTCTTCCCTGGGGTGAAGTAAAATCCAACTACGATACCGCCTGAGGCACACAGACGTGGGTGAGTGACATAGTGCCAGGTTGTGATTTGCCTTGTTCTGCTGTAGTGCGTGTTGGCACTCCCTCGTGGGCAGACGGACTACTCTGGCAGCACACGGCCTGTTATAAAGCAGGACTCACACGGAACAAGGTGCCTGTTTTTGTTTCTTCTAATTACCTTTTAATTATTCATCATCGTCTGATGTTGTGAGCGGCACATGGCTGCCCCTCTTCCCGGGGGCTACAAGGAAGCATTTAGAGACAGGGAGAGATTTAATGGCGAGGATCTGCTTTCGAACTGGGATCTGGGAGGCACCGAACACTCAGAAATCTTTGCAGAAATGAGACGCTCTGCATGCGGAAAATAGAAATCTGCTGAAAAACAAATGGCAATTAGGCTGCTCCTAGGCAAACTCCGATAGATATGATGTGTTAACGATCTGATTAAGCATCTTGTTGTGGTTTTTCGAAAGCTAAAGGCAACTCTCCGAATGCAAAGGTCAGATCTGCAGGATATGACAAGAACGCACAAAGCTGATACACAACTCATTGTCTAACCACCTCCGCACAGATACCGGCAGCACGCAGATCCGCGGTATCATTACTCAGTAATCATGTTTTTCCTTCCTCAGGCCAGGCTTGCTTGCTCCGGTGCCGGGGAAGCGGATTAGGGCTTGTCGGTGAAATGACATAAAGTTCTAAAAGACTCCAGTTCTTGACTTCTTGGTGTGAACACCTGCAAACTTGACACTATACAGCTGCACACAATGTGCCGCCTGCTCCACAGGGACTCAATGTGCCCCTCCTACAGGGATTACAATATGGGACCATAGTACGGACCCGTATTGTAATCTATGGGATAACGTAAGCGTAATGCCTGGAGCAAGGGTACTTGGACTATGGAAGTTTGTGGACATTTGCCACTGCATAAAGCCACCAACTCACTACTTTAGTGAACTTGGAAGGGTTAAATTGCACTGTGATTTATGTTGTTGTTTACACTTGTACGGTTTTATATTGTTGAGCTGCATTTTATATGCTTATTGTAATATATCCTGTTCATTTGCACTGTGGTTATATGCCCAGCCAGCTAATAGTGAGAGACTTTGGGACTTTCTATCTATGCACCGAGAAGCTAGAAATCTTTCATAGTTAGTATAAGGGACTATGCAAAGTTTTTGAGGGGAAAAAACAGACACACAGACCTTTTGACTTTAGCTCTGTTGTTTATGTCTGAAGACTTGTTTATGCTTGGAAAAACTGCTTAGGCTACTTTCACACTAGCGGCAGACATGTTGTAAGTTTATTCCGGCCGCCTCTCGGCATGTTTGCTGGAGCGGACCTCCGGCGGCACGCGTGCACTAGCGGCAGCACCTATCCGGCAGGCTGTTCATCCGCCGGAACAGCCTGCCGGAGAAGACTGCCGCTAGTGTGAAAGTAGCCTTAGTCATTCCCATAGACTCTGTATTGCAACTCAAATTTAGGCTACTTTCACACTAGCGTTTTGGCTTTCCGTTTCTAAGATCCATCATAAGCTCTCAGAAGCGGTCCTAAACGGATCAGTTTTGCCCTAATACATTCTGAATGGAAAAGGATCTGCTCAGAATGCATCAGTTTGCCTCCGATCAGTCACCATTCTGCTCTGGAGGTGGACACCAAAATGCTGCCTTAATCTGTTAATAATGACAGACTAAAAGTGAAACAATGTTTCTGTTTAGGCTGTGTTTCTCCACTCCATTCCTCGCACCAGACAGTTCCAGTTCTGTTAAAAACTGTATATAAGGAGAGCAGTTAGAGACCCTAGTTGTCTGCAGATAGGGACCAGTGCTTAGTAGGCGAGACTCTTCCAGACTACATGATTGACCAGAAGTAGACACTAAGACAAGGATACTCTGCCACAGACTATGGGTCATCAGCCCTTTGACTAGCGCGCCAGGCAGACGACTGGGCCACCAGCCCTTTGGCCAGAGAGCCAGCCTTCTGAGAGAGAGAGAGAGAGAGAGGGACAGTTAGCTCAGGCCTTTCCTCAACACAGAACCTTCATCTACTATGAAGGAGACTGGAGAAGACAGCTCAGTGCCTTGCTTGTATTATTTTGCACTGGAGTTCCTCCAGTATAGAACCACATTGGTTACTGCGGACCCTGACTCTCTGGACTTAATTCCCATTGGGGTGCACTATGCATTTACCATCCCCTCCAAAGAGCAGCAACACATGGTGACACCTCAACAGTGTCCAGGGAACCCAGCGTAGCATTGGGGCGACCCCAAACTCTCGGGCACAGCATGTAAAATTCATGCTTGTGACTTTGCTTGTGTGCATGAAATAAAAAACTGTGACTGACTGAGAGACATGAATAGACTACACACACCTGACCCTGGCTACTCGAGCTGACCCCAGTAAATAACCTTCCATATGCGGCAGAGCCACAGTAACCGGACACGATTTAGCGTATGCGTGAGCGTACTGCATGCGTGCTTGAAGCCATGGCAACTTCAGGTGCAGCCTGCCAATTAGTGGTAATTCACAGCGTGGTTTCTGTCATTTAGGTGTGATTTTCACATCCGGGTGATAACCGAAGTTAGAACTGGACTCACCCATTGAGGCCTCATACACATGAGCATATACATTTCGAGGTCCGAAAAAAGCAGATCCACAAACTACAAGTGCATGCCACATTTTTGTATAAGAACTGGCTGATGCAAGGTAAGCACTTTGCTTTAGCCGGCCCTTTAACTTCCAGGTGGAAGCACTTTGGCAGAAAATCCATTCTGCCCCTCACTAAGCTGTGAGGGCTAGCCTTACTATCTGACAACCCTACTAACTGGTAAGTAGACTTTACAGTGAGTCTCATGCTAAGACTGGTACTATAGAAATTACCAGAGGTGGGACGAATCCAATTTTTTTTTTTATCCGAATCCAAAAAGGCTCTCGAATATATTGAATCTTTCGAATCTCGAATCCTACGAATCCTGTACATAAGAATTGTGTGAACGGTGTCAGAAACAAAGTGATCCAAACATATATGGGGGGGCTCTGTGGATGACACTGCTATGGGGGCTCTGTGGATGACACTGCTATGGGGGCTCTGTGGATGACACTGCTATGGGGGGATCTGTGGATGGCACTGTTATGGGGGGATCTGTGGATGGCACAGTTATGGGGGGATCTGTGGATGGCACTGTTATGGGGGATCTGTGGATGGCACTGTTATGGGGGGATCTGTGGATGGCACAGTTATGGGGGGATCTGTGGATGGCACTGTTATGGGGGATCTGTGGATGGCACTGTTATGGGGGGATCTGTGGATGGCACAGTTATGGGAGATCTGTAGATGGCACTGTTATGGGGGATCTGTGGATGGCACTGTAATGGGACATGTGTGGATGGCACTGTTATGGGGGATCTCTGGATGGCACTGTTATGGGGATCTCTGGATGGTACTGTGATGGGGGATCTGTGGATGACACTGTTATGGGGGGATCTGTGGATGGCACTGTTATGGGGGGATCTGTGGGTGGCACTGTTATGGGGGGATCTGTGGGTGGCACTTTTATGGGGGGATCTGTGGATGGCACTGTTATGGGGGGATCTGTGGATGGCACTGTTATGGGGGGATCTGTGGATGGCACTGTTATGGGGATCTCTGGATGGTACTGTGATGGGGGGGATCTGTGGATGACACATATAAAGCATCTTATGCTATGTGCCATCCACAGATCCCCCCATAACAGTATCCCTGCAGTGTGAATGACCCCCAATACAGGGGCTGGGGGCCGGCATCTGGATTAGGAATGACAGTGGGGACCGGTGCAGTCCCTGGATTCTATTGCACCGGCCCCACTCACTGCGTCACGCGCCCGCGCCGCCTGCTTCATTTATAAAGTAGGCGGCGCAGGTGCATAACGTAGTGAGTGACGTCGCCCGCCCATCCTCCCGGCCTGCCTCCTCCCTCCTCTTTGCTATGGAACTTAGTTGTATGTAATACAGCTGGATTACAAATGATTATTATATCTTAACAATGTCTACAGGTTAGTTAAGATTATACAACAGTGAGCGGGGCCGGTGCAATCGCCATATCGCGTTGCGGGATTCGTCTGATTCTAATTTTACTAAATTACGTCGGAATTCGAGTCTATGAATCCCACAAATCCAACAAGATTCGAGGGATTCATGGATTCGACAGATTTGTCGTCCCACCTCTAGAAATTACCTTTGGCAAGGTTATGAGTTTTTGACATTGTAGCCTTGAGGATTTGACCAGAAGTGGTTTAGAAGGAGTCACCAGGTGACCAGTAGTGATGAGCGGCATAGGCAATAATCGTGTTCGCGATATTTCGTGAATTTTTTGCATAATATTTGCAATAAATTAGTAAATTCGAGAATTTGTGATCTCCAGTCATTATTTTTGCGCAAATCGGCAATTAATGATGCGCATATTTTTTGCGTAATACGTGCAACTTCACATTGTAGCAGGTCTGACTACATATTACTGATTGGTGCACTAAGTATTGTTGTGACATCACAGCACTATGTCTGTAGCATGTGTGTATGGACAGCAGAACCTATCACACTACCTAACACCCTGCACTGGAACCGATCAGCTCCACTACATCAGGATATAACCTACACTGACTATCTCCGACTAACTGTCTGTATTATATATATAAGCTATCTAACTATCTAATGTAATTACACAGTAAAGCACAGAGCACAGCAATGTCACTGCTCTCTCTCAGAACTCCATAAAACTGTAGAAAATGGCTGCTGGGGAGGTTCTTATATAGTAAGGGGCAACTTTCCTATTGGTTGCTAGGGATGTTGCTAAGCTCAGACAAAGACATTGCAGCCTTCTCATTGGCCCACAAGCAAGAAGGGAGGTTACTGATAAAAAAAATCACTAGAATATTTGCGATTACGAAGATATAGCACTATATTCTACATCTTCGCGAATTCTTGAAGTGCCGATATTCACGTGATAAAAACTTGCGATTAGAATATTCGCGATCAACACTAATGACCAGACTCTCCAAGGGTAGGGCTCGAAATACTAGAATCGCTCCTGGAGCAGAGCTAGGGATCAAGGATCCAAATTGAAGTTAGGTTCTACATCCCGCCTATTGTAGTTCTTGGTGCCCAAGTTAAGTCTTTGACTTGCCCCCTGGTACACAAAAGCAAGGTGCTCAACAGGCCCCGACACCTACAGCAACAGCAGCTGGATCCACCTCGTGGAGCTCTAGATAGACATCTACTGTGCCCACCCCACGTCCTTGCCCATATGATGCATTTTCCTTTCTGGAGAGAATTGGGTCTGTATCGGTCTATTGTGGGCCATGGCGTCCTTCATTACATCTTAATATTCATCCATCAGGGCAGTTTGATTGAATTTAATATCCATTGTAACGCACTAGAATATTTTTATAGTGGCAAATATTGTAGAGAAGCATCTGGTATATTGTAACTTCACAGATGTGAAATAATCAAGGGTTTCAGCCAAACATCGGCTTCATCAGCTAAATATCATTTCATTAGCCGTCCTATGTGAAGCCAGCATATTGGCAGTCGTGCCTAAAATCCGACGACGCACCTGCATTTACATGGTTATTTTCATAATGTAAGATGAAGGCCTCTTTCATTATAATTAGGAAAGGATACTATCACCATGCAAATTGTTGGTCTACAGCAGTGGTTTCCAACCTGTGGATCCCCAGCTGTTCGCGAAACGACAACTCTCAGCATAGGCTACCAACTGAAGCCTGTCAGGATATGTTGGGGGTTGTAATTCCACAACATGCTGTAGACCACTGATCTACAGGTATGGCCGGTATTTCTTTTGTTAATGCAACTTTCCAGGTTGCTCTCTAGACTACAGGTCCATTGCTCCACATGCAGTGACAACTACTGCTGCATGTTACTGGACTCTGCAGCAGAGGTTGCCGTTGTCAATAATCTGCAATGCACCTTGGAAACTTGTGTTTTGGCCATGGCCATTATTGATCCTCCCCAGGAAGCCCATACCCCCATCCCGATCTATTCTGTGACAGGACGGGGTACCTTTGAGGAGGTAGTGATGATCTGGGAGATTTGTTCTCTGCATTTCTGTCAATATCAACCATTACTTGAAAATGGAATGCTTAGTGTTGTGTTCCTCATACTACCAATGGATATTGATTCCTCTCGTCAATGGTCATTAGTGTAGAGGGAATATATCAAAAGATTTTTATATTCTGAATGTGTCAGCTTATGTTCTGCCTCTTAATTCCTGACCTGACCTTGTCGACACTTTGTTAAGATTGGTCCCAGTTGTTTTTTTTGGCAAAGATTTACTCAAGGCATGAGCTCAGCTTCAGACTGGGGTGGCTTGGGTCCTCCAGAGGAGATGATTCTGAGGTCTCAACCTCCATTTCTATGGACCACGTACCATGTTTCTTTCATTGTACACACAGGAGATATCATCAATAAGACCTTTATCCTCTAAGACCGGTTTTCACACAAAACCATTTTCTTGTGACCCGGGTTGGGGGGTCAAAACACAGTAATTAATAAACCCATATAGGCCCCCGCTCCGTGACCTACAGGTGATGACTCATCTGACTGGAGTTGTTCTCTTTCCTTTTTTTCTCAGTCTTGCACAGATTGCTCCGATGACGTCTCCTGACCACAACTTCTTTCTGCATAATTGAACAAACTGAACACATATATTTAGTGTATTCACTATTAGAGAGAATCTAAATCGCACATCCTCAATACTATGCTTTTGATATAACAACTGTTTTAAACTACAGCAAGATAAAACATGGCTATACAGCACTATTATCAATCTATTGCTGTGCAGGAGGCATTAGTATACAGTTTGATCAAAGAGCATAGGCCCACTTACCACGACAAGGTTGCCTCTTCAAGTGGGGACCTACTCTAACTTTGGCGCGGTACCATGCGGCGACTATAGCTCCCCCACATCCAGCAGGCAATGGGACCCAGCAGCCACACAGCGCCCTCATTGTGCAGCAAAGCCACCCAGGCCCTGGGCCCCATCACTCCACCAGCACAGCACAAAAGCAGCGACGGCCACCGTCCAGCACCGCATAATGTGAACAGGTGCTAAGAGCTCCTTTTGTGCTCCTATTTAGTAATCATCCCCATTTAGGCTCCAGTAAATATAACGCCCCCCCTCCCAGTAGTGCCATATTCACATATAATGCCCCCAATTGTGGCCTCTTTAAATAAAGTGTCCCCCAGTAGTACCTCTTTATATGTAGTGCTCCCCCGGTAGTGCTTCTTTATATATAGTGTCCCCCAATAGTGCCTCTTTACATATAGTGCCCCCCACTAATGTCTCTTTATATTTAGTGCCCCCCAGTAGTGCTTCTTTATATATATATATATATATATATATATATATATAATGACCCCCAGTAGTGCCTCTTTATATTTAGTGCCCCCCAGTAGTGCTTCTTTATATATATATATATATATATATATATATATATATATAATGACCCCCAGTAGTGCCTCTTTATATATAGTGCCCCCCAATAGTGCCTCTTTATATATAGTGTCCCCCAATAGTGCCTCTTTACATATAGTGCCCCCAGTAATGTCTCTTCATATATAGTGCCCCCAGTAGTGCCTCTATATATATAGTGCCCCCCACTAGTGCCTCTTTATATATAGTGCCCCCTAGTAGTGCCTCTTTATATATATATATAGTGTCCCCCAATAGTGCCTCTTTATATATAGTGCCCCCCAATAGTGCCTCTTTATATATATATATAGTGCCCCCAATAGTGCCTCTTTATATATAGTGCCCCCAATAGTGCCTCTTTATATATAGTGTCCCCCAATAGTGCCTCTTTACATATAGTGCCCCCAGTAATGTCTCTTTATATATAGTGCCCCCAGTAATGTCTCTTTATATATAGTGCCCCCAGTAGTGCCTCTATATATATAGTGCCCCCCACTAGTGCCTCTTTATATATAGTGCCCCCTAGTAGTGCCTCTTTATATATATATAGTGCCCCCCAATAGTGCCTCTTTATATATAGTGTCCCCCAATAGTGCCTCTTTATATATAGTGCCCCCCAATAGTGCCTCTTTATATATATATAGTGCCCCCAATAGTGCCTCTTTATATATAGTGCCCCCCACTAGTGCCTCTTTATATATATATAGTGCCCCCCAGTAGTGCCTCTTTATATATAGTGTCCTCACTCTAGAGCCTCTTTTCATATAGTGCCACCCACTAATGCCTCTATATATATAGTGCCCCCCCAATAGTGCCTATATATATATATGTATATAGTGCCCCCTCCCCCCAGTTGTGCCCCTTTTATGTAAGAAAAAATAAAAAAAGCCAAATACTCACCTCCATCCAGCTGTCTGTGATGTAGGCCTCTTCCAGATTGCTGCCCCCGCTCCCTGCGTTACAATACAGTAAGAGTCTCTGGCGGTGTGATGACATCGTCACGTTGCCCCTGACCCGATGCAGGAGGTCGTGATGATGACATCATTGTGACCATGCTGCTCCTTAGCACAGCCTTCAGTCTATGAGGCTAAATGACGGGGCACAGGAGCCAACAGTTCCTGTCCCACGCTGTTCAACACCAGCACTCCCCGCGGACCAGTACCAGATGATTCCTGGCCCGGTACTGGTCCGCAGCCCGGTGGCTGGGGACCGCTGCTCTAAGATATAGATCCTAGTGACAAGCCATTATCACCAAACTAACCTCTTTTATTGTGTCAGACCTGCGCCCTATGGATAATCCTCTGGTACTCTGGTGGGTCAGCCCCACCATTAAAATCAATAGAAAACATGAGGTTATGATTTTACTGTCATCCTGCAAGGCGGTAGAGTTGCTCTTAGCCACCATACAATGTATTTTTGTGGATCTCCCTCCTTGCTCATCTAATATGGCACTGAGGAGTGTAGGCCCCAGATTCCATGCCTGGGTGGGAGCTCACGGGGATGCTGCAGTGGCCAGCGTTGGGTTGCACAGAAGCAGGTGATTTGTATTGCCAACTTGGTGTGAGGTGCAACTGCTTGCAAAATTACTAGATCCCTGCCTATCCTCCTGGACTTTGCTAAAGTGATTACTTTGCTCTCTATCTTTGCTCACGACACCAACCTTGAGGCGTGCCAATCGTTCTCATATGTCTCCAACCTTAATAAAGGGCCCAAAGTAGCAGTGCCGCCATAAAGTGCCCAAATAATACCAATATACAGTGACCAAATAACAGCTCCATACATCACGTCATCTAATAGTGCTGTACAATGTAATACAAGTAATACCGCTATACAGCAAATATGAACTTCATACCGCAAAGTGTCCTAATCGTTGGGTGCCATCGGGAGTCATTTTCTGCACAGCACTGTAGTGTTACCACACTGACGTTGTCACACAATCAGGAGCGGGAGTGTGGCTCTAACCGCTGACAGTTAACCCTTTCTATCCTGCCGCTGTGGATACTAATGACAATAATAAAAAAATTAAAAAAAAAATATTTTATTATTAAGTATTCAGTAGTGTGCACATGGTTGATGGTTTCATACACAGACCTATTCCCGTAGGACGGTCCCTGGCAATGAGTCAGTCCTAACAAATATCTGAAGCAATTGAGACGCCATCTGTATCGAGCTTAGTGAATGCACTCCTCACAGCATGGCTAAACGCAATCAGAAGGACTTTCAAACGGAGAAACACTCTGGTTAATGGTCGCAAATAAAAATCTCAATGGAATATAATTTCACCAGACAATTATTTGAATTGCTGTCTAAAGGGTTTATCAACAAAGTAATGGCACGGCCACGTGGTCAGGTCTCTGCGAGCAGTTTTGGAAGTCAAAACCAGGCAAGAATAAAAAATTAAAATTAAATAAAAGTTGCATCTATGCTTTATACTTTGTCTCCTTTTGTCATCCACTCCTGATTTTGGCTTCCAAAACGGCATCAGAAAACCTGACCGTTTGGACGTACCCTAAGGGTGGGTCTTCGAAAACAAAGTTGGTGTAAGTGCTTCCAGTCTTTATGGGAAAATTATTTTTAGATGTTAGGGGTTACCTTTAGTGTTGAGCGAATCACTTCACATCCGAATCACATCCAAATTTAAGGATAAATTAGTTTCGCCACAAAGCCGAATTTCTTTGTGCTTTGTGGTAGCGAAAAAATTTAAACTGAAATAGTGCAAATAACCCAAAAAAATCATACTTACCTGCTCCATTTGCCGCCTGCCGCCATCTTGTGTGAAGCTCTCTACTGAAATCCCGTGCGTGATGACGTCATCTCAGGCCGTGTGAGATTTTGCGGCCGGCCTGTCTCGGGCAAATGCGTCATCTGAGGGGTACAATGACGTCATTGCGCCCACTGCTTACAAAGGACTGCGCTTCATGACAAAGTAATTCATCACAAAGAGAATTTTTTTTGCAAAATTCAACGAAGCAGCCAAATGGAATTTCCCAATACTTTGCTCAACTCTAGTTACCTTGTTTAAAAAAGTTGCACTAAATTTCAGTCTGCCATCTTCATTCCATCCTTCATTTTCAGATCCCCTGACATTCAGTTTACACCCTACTCCTCGGGTCAACACTTTTCTCATGGGGACATGTCCCTGCGAATAACACATGCTGGATCTGTGTTTCCAGGATGCTACTGTCTTCCCTCTCCAATCTGCCTTGTGTGTTATTCCCTCCCTAACTACAACCTGCGACAAGGCTACGCGGACCAGCTGATTGGCGGCGTGTGGGGTGCATGGCTTATCCTGAAGAGAGTCCACCACTAAAAATGTCTGGACAACCCCTTTTAGTACAAAGCATTTAGTGCTACAGTGAATGTCATCCTGGACTCGGTCGAAATTAATTAGATTGCCAAATGTTGTATATACATGTAGGTCTTGGGGAAGGTTTCTGATGCAGCAAGTTCCCTCCTAGCCTAACTTTTTTTTCTATATACACTATGGGAAGGAGAAGGAATGTCTTCTAGGACACAAGTTGATTCATTTTATCAAGCTTTGGATTTTGATATGGGTTAAAACAAGATAGACATTTTTAGGCATTTTTCTGTTTTCATTTTTTTATGTGAAATTGCTGTTTGGGTTGCAGCAGTATTACATGTATTTCAGCGGCTGCTGAGCTGAGTCATACTCTGATGATTCAGTTGATGTAAATGATGAGGAGTCGTTCTTGAATCCTAGATTATGTCTTTACATGTTACTATAGTAAAGCAAACCACAATGTTCAAATGCTTTGTATGCCGGTTTGCCAGGTAACGATACATTGTAGCAGCGGGAAACAAAAGGAGAATACATTTCATTTTCTCTTGTAATCCTGTAACTGCTGTGATTTTTCTTATTTATTTCCCTTACTACCTGTGACCAATGGCTTTTCCAATTTCCTTTAGTGATGGTTTCCAGTGTCTCGGTGCATAGCGCTCCAGTTGTCAAATGGCTATACAAAATGAAATCACCATCACCCAATTATGCACTGAATGGACCCTTTTCTAATCTCATAGATGAAATTGGTTCCTATTTTGTACAAATATAAGGATATTGCTGAACGATGACGCTATGCAATGGGACCAGGGTCGTCTTTAATATTGATCGGACCCTGGGCAAGAATTTACTTGGGCCCCCTGGATCCCGCCTTCCCACACCCCAGCATGCAATCACGCCTCCACCACAACACACACACAAGAAAAAAATCCACACACCTCATAGAGTAGTAAACTTTAATAATGATTCGTGGCCACTAGACGCGTTCCTTGGCAGTAATGTAAATGCTGCCTTTTTTTCTGAAAAGGCAGTGTTTACATTACAAAGCTTGCAGAGACGCGCTATAGACACCGGAACTACTACGTTTAGCTGTTGTGGTTCTGGTGACTATAGTGTCCCTTAATATAGAGGAAAAAAAAGAATCAGCACAAAAGTATCAAATAAAATGGCTGTATCATTATTCTAAAAATTAAAAAAGCACAACTTCTGACACAAATATATAGTATCTTTCAGATTACTTTTTTATTTTATTTTTTACAATGTGCAGATAGTACTGTACTACTAACCCCTCCATCCACCCCTACATACAGGGTAATACAGTGCACATACCTCTTACATCCAGTGACGTATCTTCGATGTAGATGTTCTCGTTCCTCATCTTCTCCTTTCAGACCTTCAGAGCAGACCACCATTTCTCAGCCACTTCTCGTCTCTGCAGTTTGACAAACAAAATCTTAGTTTACTACTTTTCCATCATCCTACCATCTTCTGGACAAATCATCCTACCACCCCCAATACTGTGCAGCTGTGCTCCCCAATACTATACTGCAGAAACAGATAAACCCCCTGATAATAGTAGTGCCATGCAGATAGTGCCCTTCAATAATTATTGGCACACAGTGACCTAAAATAACTGCACCCAGCAAATAGTGCCCCTGACACTAATAGTGTAAACATAACGTCCCCAAAAAATAACAGTGATAAGCTGATACTGTGCCAAGGTGCCCCCACAGTACTAGTGTTCCCAAAAGTCCCACCAATAGGAATAATTCTCTGCTAGAGCACACATGGTAGTAATAGTGCTCCTACAGTGCCCCCAACATGTCTCCACTGTGTCCCAGAAATAATAATGCTCTCATAATGCCCATACTAGTAATCATGTTCCCCATAGACCCCCAGTAGTAATAAAGCCCATCATAATGCCCCCTTACTAGTAATAATTCTCCTTATAATGTGCCAGTGCAAAAAATACCCCCTTTTAATGTCCCCAGTTAAGCTAATTAGTGCCCCCATAATTTGCCAGTATAAAATACCCCTTCTTAGTGCCCCCATAGATGAGCCCATAGTACTCCTCTCTCCCCTTCCCCATAGTATCCACAATAATGTGCCCCAGTATAAAATGCCCCTATACAGAGCCCCCCATATAAAATACCCATTCTTTGTGGCCTCAGTAGAAGCCCCCAATAATGTGCCAGTAAGAAGTACCCCCATAGATGCCCCCATAGTGCCACCCAATAATGTGCCAGTAAAAAGTGCCACCAATATGTTCAGGAACAAGCGCCCCCATAGATGCCCCCCAATAATGTGCCAGTAACAAGTGCCTGCATAGATGCCCCCCAATCATGTGCCAGTAACAAGTTCCCCCATAGATGACCCCCAATCATGTGCCAATAAAAAGTGCCCCATAAATGCCCCCCAATCATGTGCCAGTAACAAGTGCCCCATAGATGCCCCCCAATCATGTGCCAGTAAGTAGTACCATATAAAAACACTTATACTTACCTCCATCAGGATGGCAGCGATGCGATGCAGGCCTCTTCTGGCCTGTGTCCCACGCTGTACGGTTCAGGCCCCTAGTGCCTGCATCCTATCAGAGGAACGGGGAAGGGACACGCCTCTCCCTCCCCTGCCCCGCGCAGCATCCATCTGTATCGCTGTCCTGAGGACGGCGATACAGATGACTATGGAGATGAGCGCTTCCACAATGGAAGTGTTCATCTCCCTGTGCCCTGCCGCCGCCCCCCACTTGTCACCAGGGCCGTGCCGCCTGGGGCCATCGCCTCACTTTGCCTAATTGGCAGTGCGGTCCTGCTAGTGCCCCCCGGAATTTTGCACCCGGGGCAACGCCCCCCCGCGCTATGCCACTGGCCAGCGGGGCTCAAGAGGCAGCTGCCTTGGGCCCCCCAGGAGCAACTGTGCCCAGGGCTGCTGCCCCTTTTGCCCTGTGTTAGACAGCCCTGAATGGGACATAGGCGCCCCCCCCCATTGCATGATATAACTTTAATATGATTTATGCCTTTTTTTGACCATGCAAAACTGCTGACAGCACTAGGTAGGGGCTGGGGAGTGCATTGCAAACATAGCTTTTGTGGAATTTTTCTCATAGGGAGTAGTGTGAATATGAAGTTTCATGCTGCTCTTGTAAGTGCCCAGGAGGAGAGGCTTTACTGTGATGTGCTCTCTGCTTTTAGCAGTTTTACAGCCCCTCCCCTCTGCTCTGAGTGACATCTGTAGCATCCAACCAGTAGACAGTAGGGGAGGGGCTGGGAATACAGACAGCACTTTACAGTAAAGCTCAGCCTCCTGGGCACTTGCAAGAGCAGAATAAAACTTGATATTCACAGTACCCCTGATGAGAAAAGCTCCACAAAGAGATATCTTTTGTCCTGCTCTCCAAACCCTCCACCTAGTGCTATCAACAGCTTAACATGGTCAAAACTTCTGACAGTTTCCCTTCAAGTTTTAAAGGGATTTTGAGCATTCAGGTATTAGAATCAGAAAGTCTTTTTTTCCCCCTAGAAATCGCTCCACACTTGTGGTCATATAACGGACTGCCCTCCTAATTTTTAAGTTAAAGAGGTTGTCTCATCACAGACAATGGGGGCATATCGCTAGGATATGCCCCCATTGTCTTATAGGTGCGGGTCCCACCGCTGCAAATGAAGGTGGTAGAAAGGATGAGGAGTCAATTGTTGTAAACGATAGAACTTTTACTTGAATCACTTGTCTCCAGGTAGTCAGTACAGTTCATTTATATGGCAAAGCAATAATCCAAATATTAGTTCATCTGTATTCCTGATAACAGGCTTGGCAATTGTAATTTGAGGAGTTTCCTTCTTTCTATATCTATCTATACTTTGTCCACACTCTAGCACTCAGGTAGTGAATATAATAAACTTCTTACTGGTCAGTAGCAATCCACAGGGCGGCTCCCTAATAGCAGGCATCAGTCTTCTGCTCTATTCTTTGGAAAGGATGTTCACTGAAGAATTATGGTGCACTATGTCCATAGAGGCATGTAGTAAAACATAATTTTGCGCATTGATCCTCTGGCTGTGTCCAGGTACTTGTAGGTTCTTCCTGGTCACTGGTGCTTGTGAATTTCATTGGCTAATTTAGCTCTAATCTTCACTAGTGTTTCTCTATATCCAGACATAGACTCACTGGTCTGTGCTATGCTGCTGGAATACTGTTCTCTATGCTCCCTTAGCTGGATCAGGGCCAAGGGGCTAACATGGCAGCTACATGGTGGACTAGGCCTGTTCTGCTCCTCCATTAACTTACTTCTCATACACACCGACTGAATCTAATTCTCCTCCCCTTGGCATATCCCAGACTATATACAGTGCTGCCCATAATAATTCATACCCCACAGATTCTCAATTGGATTCAAGTCTGAACTCTGGCTGGGCCACTCTAAAACGTTAATGTTGTTGTCTGCTATCCATTTCTTCACCACTTTTGCTGTGTGTTTTGGGTCATTGTCATGCTGAAATGTCCACTGGTGCCCAAGGCCAAGTTTCTCTGCAGACGCCCGATGTTCTCGGTGAGAATCCTCATGTGTTGCTCTTTTTTCATGGTGCCGTTTACTGTGATTAGGTTCCCTGGTCCATTGGCTGAAAAACACCCCCAAAGCATTAGGTTCCCACCACCATGTTTGACAGTAGGGATGGCGTTCTTTGGGTTGAAGGCTTCTCCTTTTTTACGCCAAATGAAGGAAACATCATTGTGACCAAACAATTCAATTTTTGTTTCATCTGACCATAACACAGAAGACCAGAAGTCTTCTTCTTTGTCCAGATGAGCTTTTGCAAAGGCCAAGAGAGCTCTTGTGTG
Organism: Bufo gargarizans; assembly: GCF_014858855.1. Taxonomy (NCBI): domain Eukaryota; kingdom Metazoa; phylum Chordata; class Amphibia; order Anura; family Bufonidae; genus Bufo; species Bufo gargarizans. The sequence continues at coordinate 54,464 of NW_025334703.1, forward strand.
CCTTATCTGGAGAAGTGGCGTCCTCCTTGGTCTGCATTGTGCAGTGTCCGTTGGATTGTCTGCCTTGAGACATTGCCACCAGCAGAGCCCAGATTCACCAGGATGGCCTTGGTGGGGATCCTTGGATTCTTCTTCACCTCTCTAACTATCCTCCTGGCAGCACAGGGGCCACTTTTGGCTTCCGACCACGTCCTCTGAGATTTTCCACAGTGCAGAACATCTTGTAGTTTTTAATAATACTTTGCACTGTAGCCACTGGAACTAGAAAACATTTAGAAATGGCCTTGTAGCCCTTACCTAACTTGTGAGCAGCCACAATGCGCAGCCGCAGGTCCTCACTGAGCTCCTTTGTCTTAGCCTTGACTGTCCACAAACCAACTGCAGAGAGCTGCTGGTTTTCACCAGTTGAGTTGATTAAAACAGCTGTTCCCATTTAATCTGGGTAATTAGGATGCTTTAGAACAGCTTGGACTATTTGGAATTGTATAGAAATTTAGATTTTCCCACAGACTGTGACAGTTTGAAGGGTATGAATAATTTTGGACTGGACACTTTTTGCTCAAATGTAAATAAAAGCTGAATTCCCCCCCCACACACACAATAATGCCTCTTGTACATCGTCTTATTATCTTTTGGGAGACACCTATGTAATTTCCCATCAAGAAATTTGTTGCTGGTTGAATAAAGGTAACTTTAAAGGGATTCTGTCACCTCCCCTCAGCCAAAAAACGATTTTAAAGCAGCCATGCAGCACAGCTTACCTGGATTAGGCTGTGCTCTTTTATCTTGAAATCCGTCCAGCAGTTACTGCAAAAAACGACTTTGATCGATAAGGAAATGCGTCCTGAAGGTGCCCAGAGGGGCGTTTTTTTCTTCTTAGTGAGCCCAGTACCGCCCCTCTTTCAGTGCCCAGCCCGCCTTCCTTGTACTTTCTAACCGCCGCCCCCAGCCTGCCACAGCCTCCCCTCCCTCTCCTCCCCCTCCCTCACGCCGAACGAAGTCTCGCACAGGCGCAGTACCCACTGAGGGCTGCGCCTGTGCGATCATCAGGAGACTGAGGACGGCAGCTTCATCTTCGTCACTGGGCATGCGCCGAGCCCAGTGACGTCCGATGTTAGCTCTTTCCCTCAGTCAGCCTGGTAGGAAGCGCAGAGGATTGCCGATCGGCTGCTGCACCCTGCGCTTTCTCCAGTCTGCCTGCCACAGTGAAGACGGCCAGCGATTTCTTTCCCCACCCTCCCTTCAGGAAAGAAATAAGTATGCGCGAGACTGTGCGAGACTTCGTTCGGCGTGAGGGAGGGGGAGGAGAGGGAGGGGAGGCTGTGGCAGGCTGGGGGCGGCGGTTAGACAGTACAAGGAAGGCGGGCTGGGCACTGAAAGAGGGGCGGGACTGGGCTTACTAAGAAGAAAAAAACGCCCCTCTGGGCACCTTCAGGACACATTTCCTTATTGATCAAAGTCGTTTTTTGCAGTAACTGCTGGACGGATTTCAAGATAAAAGAGCGCAGCCTAATCCAGGTAAGCTGTGCTGCATGGCTGCTTTAAAATCGTTAATCTGCCCCCAGTAAGGGACACATTTTCTAACTCTTTTTCATTTAAAAAAGCAACAATTATGAAGTCACAGTGTGTTTTTGAATAGATTGTTTGTTAACACTGTCATCCATGTGTGTTATTTGCTTTAGACCTCATCCACATAACCGTATCTGTTCTGCAGTGTGCAAATCATATATACGGAAGTGAAAAGCTCATGGATGATCCATGCCCTAGACCAGTGATGGCGAACATTTTAGAGACCGAGTGCCCAAACTGCAACCCAAAACCCACTTATTTATCGCAAAGTGCCAACACGGCAATATAACCTTGAATACTACAGTCCAATATAGTATATCTTCCATGTACTTTATCATTTGGCTATAATAGCCTGTCTACATTCAGTGCACTGCCTGCGCCGTTTATAGTGCGCCCTGCGCTGATGAATTGCAGGAAAAGTGTAAGGCATATTGGTACACCATAAACTTTTTTCCAGGGCACAGGTGCCCACAGAGAGGGGTGCAGTAAAATATCTCAGTGGCAAAGGGGCACCTCCAATGAGACCAGGTGAGGCGATCACCTCAGGCAGCACCAGGTAGGGGCAAGAGGGGGGCAGCGGAAGAGCCATGGGCAATGAGCACTTTAATTGTGGCAAAGGGGTTAGGTTAAGAAATTGGCTTTCGGGGGCGTTTCAGTTTTCGCCTCAGGCAGCAGAAAGGCTAGGTGGACCCCTTCTCAGTGGCATGGCATCTAATGACGCATGCCATGATTTTTGTTAACCTCTGTGCAAAATCAGTGACAATCAGAGGAACACAAGGGCCAACAGACTTATATGGATGGTGTCAGACAGTTTTGACCGTGCATATGGAGGTTGCATGAAGGGGGGCATTTGCAGAACTGAGCACATAGCTCAACCTTATACACCCCGAGTTCAGGTTGAGTGATACCATCCTGAGGAAATTTCTAGAAACCTTCATTCATCCTCCAAGGTTGTCTGACAGCTATTTGCTTAAGATAATGAACGGTTCTAATGTGCTCACCGTCCCCCAATCCAGTCCATTAAGACTAGATAATTCACGAAATTAAGTCTCATTTGGTCATGTAATCATGACTTATGGACGGGCTTTGATAAGGACGAGATGGGACAGGAAGATCGGATGATTTCACAAAAAAGAAGAGATGGGAGAATGGTTGTCAAGGAAACCGCAGCTTAAGACTTCCCGGGGCAGCCTTAAAGAAGCCCATTTTTACTCGGTGACATAAATGAGGTTAGACAGCAAAACAGAAAAGAAATAAAAATTGAATAAATGAAACAGAGTCTTTACTGCGTCTCAGATAAGTAACTTCATATTAGCCTTTTTCACAATCACTTCTTCTGCCAGTTCCTCACTGGAGATTCTTCTCCGAAGGAAAAAAATACCAATCGAAGGGTTGTGCTGTGTAATGTATTGTTTTATTGGGACATGAAGTCTTGAAATGGATAAAAAATACAAAAGTGATACTAAGGTCCCTTAAGGTATTACATAAATGCCACCCTAATGTTATCCCATTCCACTTGTTATGCCAGGGTAGGTTATGGGAGATGGGTGCATGACATAGGGATTTAAAGAGATTGTCCAAATAAGACAATATATCCCCTCTCCACAGGAAAGGGCATAATTGTCTGATCAGCGAGGGTACCCTACCGATCACTAGCTCGGGAGCCTGTTCTTCCATGTTTGAATGGAACTTGTACTACCTCTGGCTACTGCTATCTCTGGCAGTCCCATAGAGTTGAATGGAGCGGTGGACACGCGTGTGCAGTACCCCAGAATAGAGTACTTGCAAATTGTTCTTGATTTGATGTTTATTGATCTAATCTGTTCATGCTTTTTATTATGTTTTGTATGTATTCCCAGAAGCTGTCTGTAGATGGCACCGTTTAGTTAATTATGCCCATACTCAGCAGAGGGAATTGGCTTTCCCCTGTGAAGGAAGAGTTTTCTAGCAAGGATTACATCAGCCACTTCAGTGTTAGTTCTGCCTGCCATTCAGGGCAGATGCTAGTTTAGCTACAGGAGAAATAAACATCATTCCTGTTAAGAGAACAATCCCTGAGGGAAAGCTGGAGAAGACATTCATAGATTGTCCAGGATCACAAGGCCGTGTGTGTTAGCAAGGTATTTGCTTGTTGTGGTTAAAGACTTTGCTGCTTGTGCAGAGAGCCCATGAGGAGTGGAGTGGAGGATGGGAACAGTAGTGGTTCTGGGTGTCCCAGTCAATCAAGGGAGCCGTCCTAACACCATTGCTCCCCAGGGTTATTCAGCGAATAGAGGGGGTACGCTTTCTTCCCCGGGCACACACCCTGATTCTAAGGCTCCTGCCTAATGTTAGGTTGGGTGCTCTTGATGTTAGATGTTTGGATGGGTGCAAGGCAGGGCATGTAGAGTGCAATGGCCAGCAGGTATTGTAGGAGTCAGAAAGCTAGGCCAGAGATAGAAGAATAAACATTTTATTTTTACAGTAGAGCAAAATGGGTCACAGTTCACACAGTGCAATTCATGACACACGTGACGCAAGGAGGCAGGTCAGGGGCATGGCCTGCTATTGGCTGCACCTCTCCCCGTCGACTGATGTTGTGATCTGCACCCCAGGGACATGCAGTGATGGTCTTGGAGGGATCCGGAAGAACACAGGCATCGAGGACCAGGTAAGTATTCTCTGTATGAGGGTCCCGGGCATTGTGGGTGGGTTTTCGAAGTTTGAATAATCCCTTTAAGAGTGTCCCCCCACTGAATCACAGATTACCTAGATGACTCCTATGCTTGACCATACAGATTCTAATTTCTCAAGTTCTCTCCTTTGCCTTTCTCTCTTTCTGTTGATTTTGCTGTAATACACACAGAGATCTGTGAGTATCTGGAACTTGAGGCCTAAGGAGAAAGAGCATACGGCACAGCTTCCTTCCTCTCTGAACTTTCCCTAGAACAACCCCAAGCTAGGGGTGGAGCCAGCCACCACCTAGCCTCCTACAAGGACTGAGCCAGGATTATTACCATGGCTATGCCTTCCACACACAGCTAGGCATAACATAACAATACATGGCAATACAGTACATAACATAAAAATAAAAAAAAAACATTTGCAGGTATTTTCTGCTCCAGTGAACTGCACTTGTGAAAGTAACAGTACGTTTCACGGATAACAAATTGGTAAACCATTTGTAGGATTTGCACCCCACCATGGGAACTACAGAGTTTTGCATGTATGTGATCACCTTGAAAAGGTTGCAAAGCGTTTAGAAGGAGCTCAGGGACTACTACGCCCATTATCATCATTGTTGCCATTAGCCTGTATACAACTATTGGGAAGAGACTGAAATGTGTCTTGATCTTGTTGGGTGTACTGGTGGCCAAGAAGCTTCTACTCATGAGCAAACCAGCAAACTAAAACCGCCAACTATTATTTACAAGTGGATAGCAGTATTGCTATTACTCATCCTGCTTCCTCTACCAGCCCCTCCCTCTCCTTTTTGATTGGAAAGGCCAGGTTGTTGCCTACTCGAATCAAGAAAGAGAGGGAAGGGCTGCAAAAGGAAGGAGGAGGAGCTAGGGTGGACAGAGTGGCTTGAGCCCACCCTCAGTGCACTTAACTGATCATATGCATATGGATTAAAAGTACTTTTTCTCCAGAATGAAACAAGGGATAACTGAGTAAAAGGTCTCAGCTAAGCTAGCCCGACAAGGCATTGTGCCTGGTGTATCAGTGAATTTCCTTGTAAGAGAGTCCTTTAAAGGGGTTGTCCAACTGTAATATTGACGACTTATGCCTAAAATAGGTCATCGATATCAGACTGGTGGAGGTTGGTCTCCTGGCACCCCCCACAGATCAGCTGTTTTAATGGGCTGCTGTGCTCTAGAATAGGAACCTGAACAGCATAGTGTCACGGCGGGGAGTGGGGGAAACCCCTCACCGTGCGGTGTCAAAGGGAAAAAGGGGATCAGCCTGGCCAAAAGGAGTAATAAGTAGGGATGAGCGAACTCGAACTGTATAGTTCGGGTTCGTACCGAATTTTGGGGTGTCCGTGACACGGAACCGAACCCGGACATTTTCATAAAATTCCGGGTTCGGGTTCGGTGTTTGTCGCTTTCTTGGCGCTTTTTGACGCTTTCTTGGCGCTTTTTGAAAGGCTGCAAAGCAGCCAATCAACAAGCGTCATACTACTTGCCCCAAGAGGCCATCACAGCCATGCCTACTATTGGCATGGCTGTGATTGGCCAGAGCACCATGTGACCCAGCCTCTATTTAAGCTGGAGTCACATAGCGCCGCCCGTCACTCTGCTCTGATTAGCGTAGGGAGAGGTTGCGGCTGCGACAGTAGGGCGAGATTAGGCAGATTAACTCCTCCAAAGGACTTGATTATTGATCGATCTGCAGCTGTGGGTCATTGAGCTGCTGATACTCAATTGCTCACTGTTTTTAGGCTGCCCAGACCGTTTGTCAGTCACTTTTTTCTGGGGTGATCGGCGGCCATTTTGTGTCTTGTGGTGCGCCAGCACAAGCTGCGACCAAGTGCATTTAACCCTCAATGGTGTGGTTGTTTTTTGGCTAAAGCCTACATCAGGGTGAAGCTGTCACACCAAGTGCATTTAACCAGCAATAGTCTGTTTATTTTTTGGCCATATACTACATCAGGGGCAAGCTGCGCCCGTCACCAAGTGCATTTTACCCTCAGTAGTGTGGTTGGTCAAGCTGTCACACCAAGTGCATTTAACCAGCAATAGTGTGGTTATTCTTTGGCCATATCCCAGTCTAATTCTGTCAGTAAATCTATACCTGTCACCCAGCGCCTAAATACTAGGCCTCAAATTTATATCCCGCTAAATCTGTCGTTACCGCTGTACTGTTCTGGCTGGGCAAGTTATTTAGTGTCCGTCAAAGCACATTTTTTGTTCTGGGTTGAAATACAATTCCCAATTTAGCAATTTCCTAATTTAGTGGTTTCTGCTGTATCAGAGCTATTTGAAATCTATCCCTAAAAGGGTATATAATATTCAAGGTGCACATAGGGTCATTCAGAATAACTTCACACACACGCTACTGTGCATTTCCAAGTCTAATTCCGTCAGTAAATCTATACCTGTCACCCAGCGCCTAAATACTAGGCCTCAAATTTATATCCCGCTAAATCTGTCGTTACTGGTGTACTGTTCTGGCTGGGCAAGTTATTTAGTGTCCGTCAAAGCACATTTTTTGTTCTGGGTTGAAATACAATTCCCAATTTAGCAATTTCCTAATTTAGTGGTTTCTGCTGTATCAGGCCTACTTTAAATACATCCCTAAAAGGGTATATCAGAATCAAGGTGCACATTGGGTCATTCAGAATAACTTCACACACCCGCTACTGTGCATTTCCAAGTCTAATTCTGTCAGTAAACCCATACCTGTCACCCAGCGCCTAAATACTAGGCCTCAAATTTATATTCAGCTGAATTTGAATACAATACATTGGGCCAAATAATATTTTTGTTGTTGTGGTGAACGATAACAATGAGGAAAACATCTAGTAAGGGACGCGGACGTGGACATGGTCGTGGTGGTGTTAGTGGACCCTCTGGTGCTGGGAGAGGACGTGGCCGTTCTGCCACATCCACACGTCCTAGTGTACCAACTACCTCAGGTCCCAGTAGCCGCCAGAATTTACAGCGATATATGGTGGGGCCCAATGCCGTTCTAAGGATGGTAAGGCCTGAGCAGGTACAGGCATTAGTCAATTGGGTGGCCGACAGTGGATCCAGCACGTTCACATTATCTCCCACCCAGTCTTCTGCAGAAAGCGCACAGATGGCGCCTGAAAACCAACCCCATCAGTCTGTCACATCACCCCCATGCATACCAGGGAAACTGTCTCAGCCTCAAGTTATGCAGCAGTCTCTTATGCTGTTTGAAGACTCCGCTGGCAGGGTTTCCCAAGGGCATCCACCTAGCCCTTCCCCAGCGGTGGAAGACATAGAATGCACTGACGCACAACAACTTATGTTTCCTGATGATGAGGACATTGGAATACCACCTCAGCATGTCTCTGATGATGACGAAACACAGGTGCCAACTGCTGCGTCTTTCTGCAGTGTGCAGACTGAACAGGAGGTCAGGGATCAAGACTGGGTGGAAGACGATGCAGGGGACGATGAGGTCCTAGACCCCACATGGAATGAAGGTCGTGCCACTGACTTTCACAGTTAGGAGGAAGAGGCAGTGGTGAGACCGAGCCAACAGCGTAGCAAAAGAGGGAGCAGTGGGCAAAAGCAGAACACCCGCCGCCAAGAGACTCCGCCTGCTACTGACCGCCGCCATCTGGGACCGAGCACCCCAAAGGCAGCTTCAAGGAGTTCCCTGGCATGGCACTTCTTCAAACAATGTGCTGACGACAAGACCCGAGTGGTTTGCACGCTGTGCCATCAGAGCCTGGAGCGAGGCATTAACATTCTGAACCTTAGCACAACCTGCATGACCAGGCACCTGCATGCAAAGCATGAACTGCAGTGGAGTAAACACCTTAAAAACAAGGAAGTCACTCAGGCTCCCCCTGCTACCTCTTCTGCTGCTGCCGCCTCGGCCTCTTCCTCCGCCTCTGGAGGAACGTTGGCACCTGCCGCCCAGCAAACAGGGGATGTACCACCGACACCACCACCACCACCTCCGTCACCAAGCATCTCAACCATGTCACACGGCAGCGTTCAGCTCTCCATCTCACAAACATTTGAGAGAAAGCGTAAATTCCCACCTAGCCACCCTCGATCCCTGGCCCTGAATGCCAGCATTTCTAAACTACTGGCCTATGAAATGCTGTCATTTAGGCTGGTGGACACAGACAGCTTCAAACAGCTCATGTCGCTTGCTGTCCCACAGTATGTTGTTCCTAGCCGGCACTACTTCTACAAGAGAGCCGTGCCTTCCGTGCACAACCAAGTATCCGATAAAATCAAGTGTGCACTGCGCAACGCCATCTGTAGCAAGGTCCACCTAACCACAGATACGTGGACCAGTAAGCACGGCCAGGGACGCTATATCTCCCTAACTGCACACTGGGTAAATGTAGTGGCAGCTGGGCCCCAGGCGGAGAGCTGTTTGGCGCACGTCCTTCCGCCGCCAAGGATCGCAGGGCAACATTCTTTGCCTCCTGTTGCCACCTCCTCCTTCTCGGCTTCCTCCTCCTCTTCTTCCACCTGCTCATCCAGTCAGCCACACACCTTCACCACCAACTTCAGCACAGCCCGGGGTAAACGTCAGCAGGCCATTCTGAAACTCATATGTTTGGGGGACAGGCCCCACACCGCACAGGAGTTGTGGCGGGGTATAGAACAACAGACCGACGAGTGGTTGCTGCCGGTGAGCCTCAAGCCCGGCCTGGTGGTGTGCGATAATGGGCGAAATCTCGTTGCAGCTCTGGGACTAGCCGGTTTGACGCACATCCCTTGCTTGGCGCATGTGCTGAATTTGGTGGTGCAGAAGTTCATTCACAACTACCCCGACATGTCCGAGCTGCTGCATCAAGTGCGGGCCGTCTATTCGCGCTTCCGGCGTTCACATCCTGCTGCTGCTCGCCTGTCTGCGCTACAGCGTAACTTCGGCCTTCCCGCTCACCGCCTCATATGCGACGTGCCCACCAGGTGGAACTCCACCTTGCACATGCTGGACAGACTGTGCGAGCAGCAGCAGGCCATAGTGGAGTTTCAGCTGCAGCACGCACGGGTCAGTCGCACTACAGAACAGCACCACTTCACCACCAATGACTGGGCCTCCATGCAAGACCTGTGTGCCCTGTTGCGCTGTTTCGAGTACTCCACCAACATGGCCAGTGGCGATGACGCCGTTATCAGCGTTACAATACCACTTCTATGTCTCCTTGAGAAAACACTTAGGGCGATGATGCAAGAGGAGGTGGCCCAGGAGGAGGAGGAAGAGGGGTCATTTTTAGCACTTTCAGGCCAGTCTCTTCGAAGTGACTCAGAGGGAGGTTTTTTGCAACAGCAGAGGCCAGGTACAAATGTGGCCAGCCAGGGCCCACTACTGGAGGACGAGGAGGACGAGGATGAGGAGGAGGTGGAGGAGGATGAGGATGAAGCATGGTCACAGCGGGGTGGCACCCAACGCAGCTCGGGCCCATCACTGGTGCGTGGCTGGGGGGAAAGGCAGGACGATGATGATACGCCTCCCACAGAGGACAGCTTGTCCTTACCCCTGGGCAGGCTGGCACACATGAGCGACTACATGCTGCAGTGCCTGCGCAACGACAGCAGAGTTGCCCACATTTTAACGTGTGCGGACTACTGGGTTGCCACCCTGCTGGATCCACGGTACAAAGACAATGTGCCCACCTTACTTCCTGCACTGGAGCGTGATAGGAAGATGCGCGAGTACAAGCGCACGTTGGTAGACGCGCTACTGAGAGCATTCCCAAATGTCACAGGGGAACAAGTGGAAGCCCAAGGCCAAGGCAGAGGAGGAGCAAGAGGTCGCCAAGGCAGCTGTGTCAATGCCAGCTCCTCTGAGGGCAGGGTTAGCATGGCAGAGATGTGGAAAAGTTTTGTCAACACGCCACAGCTAACTGCACCACCACCTGATACGCAACGTGTTAGCAGGAGGCAACATTTCACTAACATGGTGGAACAGTACATGTGCACACCCCTCCACGTACTGACTGATGGTTCGGCCCCATTCAACTTCTGGGTCTCTAAATTGTCCACATGGCCAGAGCTAGCCTTTTATGCCTTGGAGGTGCTGGCCTGCCCGGCGGCCAGCGTTTTGTCTGAACGTGTATTCAGCACGGCAGGGGGCGTCATTACAGACAAACGCAGCCGCCTGTCTACAGCCAATGTGGACAAGCTGACGTTCATAAAAATGAACCAGGCATGGATCCCACAGGACCTGTCCATCCCTTGTGCAGATTAGACATTAACTACCTCCCCTTAACCATATATTATTGTACTCCAGGGCACTTCCTCATTCAATCCTATTTTTATTTTCATTTTACCATTATATTGCGAGGCTACCCAAAATTGAATGAACCTCTCCTCTGCCTGGGTGCCGGGGCCTAAATATATGCCAATGGACTGTTCCAATGTCGGGTGACGTGAAGCCTGATTCTCTGCTATGACATGCAGACTAATTCTCTGCCGACATGAAGCCAGATTGTCTGTTACGGGACCTCTCTCCTCTGCCTGGGTGCCTGGGCCTAAATATATGACAATGGACTGTTGCAGTGGTGGCTGACGTGAAGCCAGATTCTCTGCTATGACATGCAGACTGATTCTCTGCTGACATGAAGCCAGATTCTCTGTTACGGGACCTCTCTCCTCTGCCTGTGTGTGTGCTGGGCCTAAATATATGCCAATGGACTGGTCCAATGTTGGGTGACGTGAAGCCTGATTCTCTGCTTTGACATGCAGACTAATTCTCTGCTGACATGAAGACAGATTCTCTGTTACGGGACCTCTCTCCTCTGCCTGTGTGCTGGGCCTAAATATCTGACAATGGACTGTTGCATTGGTGGCTGACGTGAAGCCTGATTCTCTGCTATGACATGCAGACTGATTCTCTGCTGACATGAAGACAGATTCTCTGTTACGGGACCTCTCTCCTCTGCCTGTGTGTGTGCTGGGCCTAAATATCTGACAATGGACTGTTGCATTGGTGGCTGACGTGAAGCCTGATTCTCTGCTATGACATGCAGACTGATTCTCTGCTGACATGAAGACAGATTCTCTGTTACGGGACCTCTCTCCTCTGCCTGGGTGCTGGGCCTAAATATATGACAATGGACTGTTACAGTGGTGGCTGACGTGAAGCCTGATTCTCTGCTATGACATGAAGACTGATTCTCTGCTGACATGAAGCCAGATTCTCTGCTATGGGACCTCTCTCCAATTGATATTGTTTAATTTTTTATTTTATTTTTTTTTAATTCATTTCCCTATCCACATTTGTTTGCAGGGGATTTAACTACATTTTGCTGCCTTTTGCAGCCCTCTAGCCCTTTCCTGGGCTGTTTTACAGCCTTTTTAGTGCCGAAAAGTTCGGGTCCCCATTGACTTCAATGGGGTTCGGGTTCGGGACAAAGTTCGGATCGGGTTCGGATCCCGAACCCGAACATTTCCGGGAAGTTCGGCCGAACTTCTCGAACCCGAACATCCAGGTGTTCGCTCAACTCTAGTAATAAGGGAACAGGTCACCTCCTACCGCGTCCCTAATCCTCTCCCTGACTCCTCACTGTATGAGTGGACCCCGATGTCAGGACGACTCATACTCAGGATACCTAGAAAACCTAAGTCACCCTGGTAATCCCTCACTTAGGAGCAGGGGAGAGACAACCTGTTCATCCCAGTCATGGAGGAACAGGAGTCTCTATCTGAGGCCAGGCTGCAAGGTGAGGGGAACACATACAGCTAAAGAGATGGCAGGTAAGCGAGACTAGTAACACACTTACCTGCCGCAGACACACTGACTGGAACCCGTGCACAAGTGCTGGTGTCCACACCAACATTAAAAGGACACAGCACACACCACAACCACACAGGAACCCAGGACAAGCTGCAATAAACGTGAGACACCATAAAAACATCTAACATCTATGACCACAAGGGTGGCCCTCACTGGACAGATGGAATATGAAGTTTAGGAGGATAGCTCCAGCATACACCATGGCTGGAGTACCTCTCAGCTTCAGGCATCCAGCAGAGGCTAAATAGCCCAAGCAGCCGCACACACACACACATAAACCCAGTGTTAACAAAACACTAGGAAGGGAGTTAACCCTTCCAACACCAGACAAAGGAAAGAAGCCACTAAAAAGGGAAGTGCACACACAAGCATACAAAGCTTCGCGTTGCCGCAGGCAACAACATGCGTGGCAACCATGTCACGGAAATCACCCAGAAGGCCGAGACACTGCCACCGCATGCTCTCACAGCAACACGTTGCCGCAGGCAACCGCAAGTGTAGCAACAGTGTCACAGCGCACACCATAGGCCGTGACACATAGCTTTGTACTTTGGGTATTAGCCGTAAATAGTACTGCAGCACTGCTCTTGTTCAATTGCATGGCAGATGCAGTACCATTCATGGCCAATACCAGGTGCACAGAGCTCTTACAATTACTAACCAACAGGAAGTTGGGAAAAAGTAGGAAACGTGATTCTAATATGACAGCGTGATCCTAAAAAGTAACATATGCTATATTATTAGGGTTGTAACGTGCGGTCCCCCTGGACTGATCATGTCCCAGGTTTATAGGAATGCTGAGTGGTGTGGTGTGGCCTCAATAATTTTGTGTGTGTGTCACGGTGCTCCTACCTGGATACCATCGCTCCCCTGGGTTAGGCTTCGAAGCACCAAAGGAGAGAGTAATGGTGGAGGTGGAGAAATAGTCGAGTCCAGACTTTTATAAAATTCAACAGCTTTACTTTAATTAACTTGTATACAGACAATATTCAAGCTTTCTCTTGGTTCCAGCAGGCTTTGACATAAACTGGCAGGCACACGTGAGTACTCTCCCTCTCTGCTGTGCTAAACTCGGCTTTGGACTGGTCACTGGACTTTAGGGCTGTTCTGGTAACTTTGGAGTGGGGTGCCTTTGACTGTTGACCCCCTCGCAATATTCTGTCTGTAAATCGATAAGGATTCATGGTGCTCTATGAGCTGCTTCCCTTTTGAGATTTCTGCTGCAGGAATGGGACAATTCCCCTCACTGCTCCATCTTTCATGTCTTCTCAGCTCCACTATATAGTCTAAACTGGAATCAACTAGAACTGCAACACCCCCCCCCCTTTGGTAGGAAACAGGACTGGCCCACTTCTGTCAAAAAGGGGGAGAATGGAATGGTAAGTTCCATTTTATCTAAAGATCTCTCTTCCATATATACGCTGCTAACAGTTTCATAGCAATAATAGTAATGCACAGTCTAAGAGGACCTGGAACAAATATATAGATGAAATTATTGGTACCAATCAAAGACAATAGCAGGGTGTAAGAATGGTAATACCACTCTGGAGTATTACAGGATCAGGTTTCCCGTTTCCCCCCCCCCCCCCCCCCACTTTCTGTTGGTCAGTAATTGTAACATATCATTATTATTTACATACAAGTTTTTCTATGAATGTAAAAATGTGGACTGTGTAATCTCAGATCACTGACATATATACATCGCAATAGTTTTTATTTGTATTCATTGTTTTCATATTTTATCTGTTTGACTGTGCAGCACCACTGTAGAAGACGCTTTAAGCTTTTGAATATATCTAGCTTCTATCAATAGCACCTCTTTATGATTACTAGCTTGTTGCATCTGGTGCTATCGTTCAAATTAGAGATGAGCTAATCGAAGTTCACGAAGTGGAATTCGATCTGAATTTCAGTAAAAATTTCGATTCGCACCGAAGCCAAATTTACTCACGCTTTGTGGTAACGAATCGCATTTTTTCCTAAAATGGCTGCTGCATGTGTTAGGACATGGAGCAAAGAACTCTGGGAACGAGGGATCACCCACAATGCCATGCATGCAGCCAATCAGCAGCCAGCCAGCCCTGTGATGTCACAGCCCTATAAATAGCCTCAGCCATTTTGGATTCAGCCACTTTCCAGCGTACTTAGTGCAGGGAGAGACGTCAGCAGGCGCTAGGGACAGTGCTAGGCAAGACTTTATTGTGCTGGAAAAAAAAATGTAGTTCAGTGAAAGATTATTCAAGGTGTAGAGAAAGGATAGGGAGGCATCATCTACCCTATGAAAGGAGAACAGGGTACAATAGGAGAGTGTACAGCCTGGGTAATAGGAGCGATTCTATTACAGCTTGCTTCAAATACCTAAACTTTTCCTTATGGTGTTCGGATGCGGTGTTTTATACAATAACTCATAATAACTAATGTCCCTAGGACTACCTTACACCTGTTAACCCTACACCTCCTATATCCTAAAACTTAACTTTTATTGGTAATACTTATAATACTAATAATAACTATCTATGGGATATTTTAAAATTGCCAGTACATCATGGCCAATAGTAGTATGTCTAATTTTTCTAATAGTAGTCTCCTATCAAGGATTGCCTGTCTAGGGTGAAACACTGTTGCCTTTCTGACTGCGCGCTGCCAGTATAGTACAAGCACTGTGTTTCAATTGTCTCTATATTTATTGGCTGCAAGGCTGTACTGTATTAAAACATGAGGTTCACGCTGCCCCCGACATGTTTCGCAGAGTATCGGCGTCTTCAGGGGTTAGGGCAGAGTGTGAGCGTGTCTTCTCTCGGCTTGATTATAAGACCTCTGTTTGTGATGTCATCACTTCGAGGCTGGCTTGTGGGAGTCATTGCCATCCGCATCCTGGAGAGTGATAGGTGGCGTCCCAAGGTACCTCCTACTAGTATTTCCGCCCACCAGGGCTTAGCCAAAATATGGCGAACGCCAATCAGAAGGCTAAGCCCTGGTGGGCGGAAATACTAGCCAGCTTCGAAGTGATGACAGAGGTCTTATAATCAAGCCGTAAATATAGAGACAATTGAAACACAGTGCCCGTACTATACTGGCAGCGCACAGCCAGAAAGACAACAGTGTTTCACCCTATTACACCTTGCTGCACTAATTGGGGATCCAAATTGCAGTTATACTGCTGCTTTTAGGTTGTTTGCATCATATGATACATCAGTAATTCCAGCAAACCTTGCTTGTGATTGGGGTGCAAGTTCTGTGTGATACAGCCATTTACGGGGTGTATTAATAGGAAAGATACGTACATCCTATTAGGGCTCTTTCACACCTGCGTTATTGTCTTCCGGCATAGAGTTCCGTCGTCGGGGCTCTATGCCGGAAGAATACTGATCAGGATTATCCTAATGCATTCTGAATGGACAGTCCGTCCTTCAGGATGCATCAGGATGTCTTCAGTTCCGGAACGGAACATTTTTTGGCCGCAGCAAATAGCGCAGCATGCTGCGCTTTTTGCTCCGGCCAAAAATCCGGAACACTTGCCGCAAGGCCGGATCCGGAATGAATGCCCATTGAAAGGCATTGATCCGGATCCGGCCTTAAGCTAAACGTCGTTTCGGCGCATTGCCGGATGCGACGTTTAGCTTTTTCTCAATGGTTACCATGGCTGCCGGGACGCTAAAGTCCTGGCAGCCATGGTAAAGTGTAGTGGGGAGCGGGGGAGCAGCATACTTATCGTC
Source organism: Bufo gargarizans (assembly GCF_014858855.1). Taxonomy (NCBI): domain Eukaryota; kingdom Metazoa; phylum Chordata; class Amphibia; order Anura; family Bufonidae; genus Bufo; species Bufo gargarizans. The sequence goes on from NW_025334703.1 coordinate 70,189, forward strand.
CGTGCGGCTCCCGGGGCGCTCCAGAGTGACGTCAGGGCGCCCCAAGCGCATGGATCGCATGGCACGTCATCCATGCGCATGGGGCGCTCTGACGTCATTCTGGAGCGCCCCGGGAGCCGCACGGACTGTAAGTATGCTGCTCCCCGCTCCCCGCTCCTACTATGGCAACCAGGACTTTAATAGCGTCCTGGCTGCCATAGTAACACTGAAAGCATTTTGAAGACGGATCCGTCTTCAAATGCTTTCAGTACACTTGCGTTTTTCCGGATCCGGAGTGTAATTCCGGCAAGTGGAGTACACGCCGGATCCGGACAACGCAAGTGTGAAAGAGGCCTTAGCTGTTCTGCGTTGATATTACACTGTTTACCTTTTCTTTGGGGGGGTGTATTAATAGGGGGAAAAAAAGAAAAATATATGTCATAAGTGCCGTTCAGTGGTGAAGTTACATTGTACTACAGCCATTTGCGTAGTGTATTAAAAGGAAATATACATACTGTATGTCACATTAGCCGTTCTGTGAATTGTGATTGTTATATTTCTTTTTTTGCGTTGTAGTAATAGGAAAAAGAATACGTCTTAATTGCCATTCTGCGGTGAATTGTGATTGTTTTTTTTGGGGGAGTTTATTAATCAGAAAAAATATATATGTCTTAATTGCAGTTCAGCGGTGAAGTTACATTGTACTACAGCCTTTTTTGGGGGGGTATTATTTTCATTTTAATTTAATTCTTTTAATATACAGTATGTTAGACAGACAGGTGACAGGCCCTTCAAATGGAACGGGCAGTGGCCAAAATGTTTCTGTCGCAGGCAGCAGAAGAAGGGGGGCGGCAGCAGGAGTGGCAGCGAGAGGCCTGAGCTCCCAGTGTCATCTAGTGGTCGTGTCTTGACTAGCAACCCAGCGGTGCATGAATAGTTGACTCGGTCTTCAACTTTGTCGCAAGTGACATCAGACACCCCCAGCCAAGAGTCGGTGGGTTCCTCTGACATGACGCTTAGTTGGCATGGCCCAGGAGCAGGCCCTGTGCCCCCACCTGTCCTGAACCTTCATCTGTCATTTTCTATTCCCTCAGCCAGAGAAGAATTATATACCGTAGGCTCGGCTCCACTTTTCAGCAAGGACGAGCTACTATAGGACAGTCAGCAGCTACTGCCCAGCCAAGATCTGGAGGAGACATTTGTTGCTTCCTCCAGTAGGCGGGAAAGTAGTGATGAGGAGAGTCGCTTGGTTGCAGGTGTTGCGAGCAAGCGGTCAGGCTTCTGGCCCTGAGATTGTTAAAGGGGGACATCAGTGACATGCAGACAGTAGCGGGTGATGTATCCGATCGCACTTGGGAGCCGACTGAGGAAGAGGCTTCATCATCATCATCAGAAGAAGAGGGTGGCAGCTTGCGCTTGAGGCAACGGCTGAGCCAGCAATGTGGTAGCGTGGCTGTAAGTCAGCAGGGTGGCAACAGTAGGAGGTTGGGAGCCAAACGTGCCAGGGGTAGACCACCCACTTCGCAGGAGCCTACCAGCCCGGAAAGTAGCGGTGCAGGGGTTAACGGAGGCAGTGGTAGCAGGCAGTCAGTGCGTAGTGTTGGGGGGAAAATGCCATACTTGGCGATGTGTCAATTTTTTGTTAGGCTGCCGGAAGAGGTGAACATGGCCATTTGCAGAATTTGTGGGCAGAAGGTGAAGCGTTGCCAGGGTGCCATTGTTGGCACCATGGTCTTACGTCAACACATGCAGAATCACCATAAAGTGACCTGGGAGAAACGTGGCTCCGATGTAGTGGTCCAGCCTGCCGCAGCAACCGCTGAATCACCCAATTTCATGCAGTCAAAGCTCCACCACCTTAGCCGAAGGGAGCTGTCTGTCCTTCCTATCATCTGCTGGTCCTGATGCTCCTGCTCCTCGTCCTCCTACTCCTCGTCAGACATTCAGTCAGCAGTCGATCACCGATACGATTGCCAAGAGACAATAGTATGCGTGCACTCATCCAAAGGCGCAGAAGCTGAATGTGCTCCAGTCTCTCCCTTTCCAAGTGGTGGACTCTGCACCTTTCAGAGAACTGATGGCTTGTGCCGAGCCGAGGTGGAGAGTCCCAAGCCATCATTTATTTTCCAAAAAGGCAGTACCAGCCCTGCACAAATATGTAGAACAGAAGGTGAGCCAGTCCTTGAGCCTGTTGGTGTCTGCCAAAGTGCACGGGAGCGCCAACAAGTGGAGCTGTAACTACGGTCAAGGACAATATATGTCCTTTACGGCCCACTGGGTAAATGTGGTTCTACCAGGGGGTCCCTTAAAGTGAAAGAGTTTTGTCGTGATGCCAGTTGCATTTCAGAAACAGGGAACGTAGTCCCCTTAAGTAGATAGTGTTGATGATAGGTGGTACCCAGGTGTAGGAATGCCAGAGTGGGGCAATGTCCCTTTAGGTGTTGTGCCTGTGCACATGTCACAGTGCTCCTACCTGCATATCCTGGAACCCCAGGCGTTGTTGTCCGAAGCAGTGCAAACAGGGGAAATAGTTGAGGGATTTTTAGAATAAATTAGGTCCAGACTTTGTATATAGGTAATAAAAGCTTTACTTGAATAAACTTGAATCCAAAACCAACTTTGTCTTGGTTACCATCAGATTTTGGCATAAATTCTGGCAGGCAAACACATTCGGCTATGCTACATCTGTACTCTCTTTAGCTCTGCTGTGTTATCAGGATTAAATAGAAACTTTTCCTCTCTGCTGTACTTAGTTAGCTTTCCGTAGTCTGGTCTGTCTTTATCTTTATCCAGAGAACTTTTCTCCTGGCTTGTGAGGCTTGCAGTTAGGGCCTCTATGCCCAACAGAGCTGCAGGGGTGCTCTGCTGGCTTGCACACGACCTTCCCCTTGCAGGGGGTACTCTAGTCTGACCTTCACTAACCAAAACTCCTCCCTCTCTAGAGAGGGCTAGAATGGAAAGACAAGTTCCATTCTATGTAAACTAGCTCTGCCATAGGTGCCGCCATCTGCTGGTAAACCAGGTACATTACACTTAAATATAACATTCCCATAGAACTGAAATACACATTGTGCAGGATCTGGAATAAATACACATGATGACACAGGATCAACCATAGGAGATAGTAGAGGGGTCAAAAAGGTGGTGATGCCACTCTGGGGCTTTACAGTGATGCAGCTTCCACCTCCATGTTCTCATGCCGTTGGTCCTGCGACAATGTCCGCCTCTGCCTCCTTGTCCTTCCCTGTAGGGACAATTCACAGTGCCCCACCAGCATACCACATGTGCAGGGCACGGCGGTGTCACGCTGTTCTGCCTCTGGTTTGCCTGGGCAAGCAGAGTCGCACAGGGGAGGAACTGTTCTGCGTCATTCATTAAGAAATCAAATCCTGGCTTTCTCCTCGACAACTCAAAATCAGAACCATGGTGACCAACAACTGGAAGAACATGGTGTCGGCGCTGAGTCAAGGAGGGCTGAGCCTTGCGCCATGTGTTCAATCTGGTTGAAGTCTTCATCCCATCTGCAAAACATCTTGAAAATGGGCAGGAAACTTTGCATGCACTTCAGCCACTCGTACACCGCGAAGCGCACTCTCTTTGAGCTGCAGCGGCAGAACAGTGTCCCCCAACATAGGCTGATATGCGACGAATTCCACCTTCCATATGTTAGACCGACTACACAAAACAGAGAAATGCCATAAACTATTTCTTGATGATACAGGCGGACAGAGGTACTTCCCTGTGTAACTTCGATGTTAGCCAGTGGCAGCTCATGCGTGACACCTGCCGTTTGCTCCTGCCCTTTGAGGAGGCCACTTTATTTGTCAGTCGCCAGGACTACGGGATGAACAATGTCATTTCACTGCTTCATGTCCTGGAACAGATGCTGCTAAATCTGGCCAGGGGACAGGAGACGTGACGCCTACATCTCATGGCCACATGAGCCCTGTGGGGGATGAACTAGAGGAGGATATTGGAGCACAAGCAATGCATAGAGAAATGGGTGGTTATTCTTCACAGGTGACAGGAGAGGAGCAGCAGGAGCAGCCGGAGGAGCTACAGGGCGACGAGGCAGAGGAGCCAGACACACCATGGCAGTATGCTGTGGAGATGGAGGCTGGGAGTCCCTCCAAATCAATTGCGCAAATGGCCCAATGCATGCTCACCTGCTTGCATAGTGACAGCTGAATTGTCACTATTCGGCAGACAGATGACTACTGGCTCTCCACCTTGTTGGAACCTCGCTACCAGTCCAAAATGGGGGCTTTTTTTTTACACCCACTGAGAGGGAGGACAAACTGAACAACTGTCGAAACATCCTCTGTAGTCAGTTGGCCGCTGCCTATGTGAGCCATCACCCATCCTCACGCAGGTCTGACCGGTGGGGCCCTCTGCATTCACGTTCCACTGCCATGGCTACTCTGGTAGGTTGGGGGGGCAGGAGTAGTGATGAGCAGCATAGGCAATATTCGTTTTCGCGATATTTAGCGAATTTTTGGTCTAATACTTGCCATAAATTCGCAAATTCTAGAATTCGTGATCTCATTATTTTCTTGATTGCGAAAATCGGCAATGTAAGGAGACTGGAGAAAATGGTTGGCAACAACATTCGTGACTGTGAGGAAGAACTCCTGATCACTGTACGTAATTTTACATTGCAGCACTGTTTTTGATTACAAAAACAAACCACAGAGCACAGCAATGTCACTGCTCTCTCTCTTTCAGAACTGCAGAAAACAGCAGAAAATGGCTGCTGGGGAGGTTCCTATGTAATAAGGGGTAGACAACTTTCCTATTGGTTGCTAGGGATGTTGTTAAGCTCAGACAAAGATATTGCAGCCTTCTCATTGGCCCACAAGAAAGAAGGGTACTGATGAAAAAAATCTAGAATATTCACGATTACTAAGATATAGCACTATATTCTAGATCTCGACGTGCCGATATTCACAATAAAAATTAGCAATTAGAATATTTGCAATCAACACTAGGCAGGAGCAGTACCAGGTCCATCAGCAGCAACTTAAATCTAGTCACTGATGAGCAGTTTTCTTCACCTGCCTACTGAAGAAACCACTCACAAGCAGCAGCAGCAGCTAGACAGAGCAGAACCTGAACCAGCAGGTTGTGGCATACTTGGAGTGCTCCCTGCCACCCCACATCAAAGATCCCCTGGAGTACTGGGCAGCCAAACTCGATTTGTGGCCGCAACTGGCTGAGTTTGCCCTGGACAAGCTTTCCTGCCCGGCCAGCAGTGTGGCATCAGAGCGGGTGTTTAGTGTGGTGGGGGCTATAGTTACCCCACAGGGAACTCGCCTGTCCACCCAAAATGTGGAGAAACTGATCTTTGTGAAGATGAATCAGGCGTGGATCAGCCAGGATTTTCAAACACAAGTTGTAATCATGTATCAGACTAGATCATCCATGGTGTCACACCTACACTTTGACAAAAGAGACCTGTTTCTTCTGGCTACCTGCTTCAGCTACTATTCTGATGCTGCCACCCGCCTGATGCCACACCTGCTGCCAGGTGCTCCTCCAGCCACACACCATCTTTAGCTGGTACTGGTATTTCCCCCTACCTCCCCACTATGTCACTAGGCCACTCTGTGGTCTCCTCATGCTGCTGCCACCTCACCACTATGTCACAGGGCCACTCTGTGGTCTCCTCATGCTGCTGCCACCACACCACTATGTCACTGAGCCACTCTGTGGTCTCGTCATGCTGCTGCCACCTCACCATTCTGTGGTCTCCTCATGGTGCTGCCACATCACCACTCTGTGGTCTCCTCATGTTGCTGCCAGCTCACCACTATGTCACTGGGCCACTCTGTGGTCTCTTCATGCTGCTGCCAACTCACCACTATGTCACTGGGCCACTCTGTGGACTCCTCATGCTGCTGCCACATCACCACTCTGTGATCTCCTCATCCTGCTGCCACATCACCGCTCTGTGGTCTCTTCATGCTGCTGCCAGCTCACCACTATGTCACTGGGCCACTCTGTGGTCTCCTCATGCTGCTGCAACCTCACCACTATGTCACTGTGCCACTCTGTGGTCTCCTCATGCTGTTGCCACCTCACCACTATGTCACTGGGCCACTCTGTGGTCTCCTCATGCTGCTGCCACCTCAAAACTATGTCACTGGGCCACTCTGTGGTTGTCACGCTCTAATGTGGGAGGGAAACCCCACACTGAAAATAGGAGGGAAAGAGGAAAGGAAATATTGCCTGAAATCTAGGGAAGGAAGATGGACACCTCCAGGGGCGTAGCTATAGGCTCATTGGCCCTGGTGCAAGAATTCAATTTGGGCCCCCCCTACCCTCAATACCATTTCCTAACACCACCAGACCCCTGCACGCCCACCGTGCCCATGCCCATATTGCTGATGATATGCTGGAATCAGTCTATCGCCGAATGCACACGGCCGTGAACGGTCCGTGGTATCCCGGCCTGGATTCCTGCTGACAGCAGGAGCGCACTGACGCCGTGCGCTTCATGCCGCCACTGTACTACAGTAGTACACTCGTATAGATCATACGAGTGTATTACTGTAGTACAGTGGCGGCATGAAGCGCACGGCGTCATAGCAACCAATGACGCCGTGCGCTCCTGCTGTCAGGAGGAATCCAGGCCGGGATACCGAGGATCAGAGGAAGGGCAAAATCAGAGACCGGGATCAGAGGAAGGGCAAAATAATCAGTGACGTCAACACAAACCTACTGCTGACACCCTCTCCACTCTGTCGGGGGGGGGGGGGGGCTCTACTTGTATAAACACTTAATAGAACAGGTTCTGTAGACATCTACGTGGAATCAGCTGACGACGGTGTCAAAGGAGTGCACTCTTTTACGCTATAGTAGGATCTTGGGCCTCCGCACGGTTCTTTATACCTGGCTCTAAAATTGACCTATAAGCCTGAGTTCACACTTGAGTTATTTGGTCAGTTTTGGCCCCGTAATTGATCAAATGAGTGAAGTGTGCAGTGATTCACAGTATTGTTTCACTACCACAGCAGACCCCCTATGCGTGTTACTGCAAGGCACAGTGTTCAACACCACTTTACAGGCTCTCTGCAGCCAGAAAATAGCATTTTTTTTAACGCAATTTGCCACGAATAAATTCAGGTCGAATCAAATCTTTTCGGAAAATTCGGCAAACCGACCGAATTTTTTTATTTGTTCATCTCTAGTTCAAATGTTAGTTTATTCAGCAGCGAGTAGCTTGCCCTGTTGTGCACGTTGAAATTCCCTGTACTGCTGTGATTTTCATATTTGGATAAAATAAAGGAATCACCAGTTTTATCAAGTGCTGGTGCAGTAACTTAGTGGACAGGGGTATTTGCAATTGTTTGTTAATGTACTGTATTGTGATGTTATGATATACACAGCTATGTAATATGACACACTCAGTATGCTTAAGCATGAGACAACTATGGCTGAAGTTAACAACTCTGGCCCAGCCCTCTCTAAAACTTACGGTGTGGACTGGACCCTTCCCCTTAGTTCCCGAAGGTAATGTGAGGAAGAGCTTAGAGACAGCAGGAGCAAAGAACATCAGAGAGAGATATTAGTGGACACTGAGGCTATATTTTAGTCTGCAAATTGATCAACGTACAGCATTTTCAGACCCTGCTGCAGTGGAGGGATAACAAGTTAAGACACCCTGCTTCAGGTACACTTCAAGTCCGATTTTGCCAGTCGTATTATTGTAACCTTATGTCGCCGTGCAAATTGTGGACAGTGTGACAGATGTCAGTTGCTAACCAAAGATCTGAGTAGTAGAGACTTTAGCAAGAGAAATAGTAATCTGAGGGACATTGCTGTAAACATCTGCTTAGCTCATGTTTGGAAATCTGGTTGGAATTTGCACTGTGGACAAATAATTGCTGGATGTACTACAACTCCTATTTTGTGCACAGTAAAGCAAGACTTTTATTAAGTTTAGTCTGGCCTGGTTACTAACTCTCCTAACACTACACGCTGGCCACTGCATCACTACAAGCCCTGCCTTGCACCCACAAGGACATTTTACATCAAAAGCACCCCCCAAACTACCATCAGGCAGGGAGACCCACAGCTACATGGAGTGCCCTGAGGTAACACAGGGTGCCCCTCCGTCACTGCACCAACTCCATGGAGTGATGGCCTGAGAGAGTACACTGGGCCACATCATCATCATCAGGGCCACTATCAGTGCCTCTGTCTGAGCGTGCTGAGCCACAGAAAAGGAGAACTCCCAAGTGTCCGTCCAGACCTAGCGCTGGACAGAGAAACAGAAGCCAGGTAGCCGGACTCTCCAACCTAAAGCCAGACATCTTGCCCCCCCCAAATCAGGGTTCAGCAACCTCCAGCACTCCGGCTGTTCTGAAACTACAACTCCCACAATCTTCCTATCACTTCTATTGGAGTTACAAGTGTGCAGACTGAGAGCTGTAGCGTGCTGAAGGTTGCTGATCTCTGGCTTATAGGATAGGTTATCAATATTTAAGTTCTAGACGAGCCCTTTAAGACTGGACGTGGAAACAAAATGGAGACATAAAGAGTTGTTTTTCATTGTTGTCGAGGTTTTTTTTTGTATTTTGTTTTTTTAATAAATTTTTTCTTTCCTCTTTAAGAGAAGAATAAGAGGAGCTAAGACTTTGACTTTCTTCTCCTTCATCCTTTACTCTTTAGTATTGTTCTCGTTCCATAGACTGGAGAACATTGATAAAAATTTTCATACAAAGAACAGATAGTGTTAGTGAGCGCAGTTGGCCGGAAATGTTACTGAGGCAGCACTTTGTAATCGAGAGGAAATATTGCTCTTCCCATTAAAACAATTGGATTGCAATGTGCGGCACATAATAATCACATTGTCAGCAGACACGTCCTACTATTTATAGCCGTCTCCTCGCCATAAGTCATCGGCGCACTCATCTAAAATACATTGAGCTCTTATTATGACGTTTTTAATTTATTGACTTTTTTATCTCGCTCCACATAACTTAGAAATCCTGAAAGCAGAGACAGAAATGTAGGGTGCTGCAGAGAATGCAGGAGCTACTGGGCCCAGTAGCCTGAGGGGTCCCAAAGGCTCCTCTGCCACATAAGAAGACACCAGTATTGTTTATGGCACTTGGTAAGTGGGTGTCCTCTCCTAGGTTTTGCATTGGTGGATCCCCTGCAGCAGAATCCAACACTTCTATCTCTATCAATGTTTAAATGCTGGCTACTAGGATACCCAGAAAGTGAGCTGACGTGCTTGATAGGTCTTCAATAATGTGGTAACAACAACATGTTTGTAAAAGTGCTGAAAGGGGAGTATATTTCACCCAGAGTCCTTAGCTGGGTGAGAAAAAGGAAGAATCCAGAAGGCTGTATGGTTTTAGCAAAGTATAGTTTGCTGGAGCTGTTTTGTTCAGACTTTGTTGTGGGTTGAATTTTTTTTGGGACTGATAGGTAGGTTTAGCAGTGGAACCTGCCAGTCCACACCTTTACTCCAGCCCGGCTATTCCCCCTAGCCTGAGGAGATCCCAAATGGGACTACTTGGATTGTTCCTGGGGAATAAATAGAGGCCTCAGTCAGTGTCAGAACATGGTGGGCTGTGTGAAACCTGATTCCCTGACATACTGAAGGCATAGGTGAGAGAGAGATGTTTTCTGTATAGTTAGCGCCCAGACGGGCAAGTGTTTAGTTCATGTTTTTGTGTTATGCTTTATCGGCTGCATCTTCACTCAAGTACCAGTTAACTTGGATGCCCTTTATTGTGTTGTGCCGGATAAAATATAAAGCACCATTTGGACTTTTAAAGCCCGAAATCTGAGAGTACACAGACCCCCTACAATGTAAAAGGTGAAAAAACTTTCAAAGCCTGCCCTCTTGTTGTACCACCTACCTCTTTCCCGGGGGTGATATGAGCCTGGTACTCCTGAAGTAGTTGTTGATAAAAATTGCATCCAATTCACACCGTGTGTACCCAGCAACAGTCTCTGGCAAAAGAGGAATGCCAGATTGATCCAAAAGTACAAAATTCTCTGCCCATTGCCTCAGAGAGGGTGAAGGGGTGTGAAGTGGTGGAGGTGCTGGTATAGGGATGGGTGAAGATCATCACTAGGGCATTCTACAGGAGCGATGATGAAACTTTGAGCCACGTTCTGTAGCAAATACTATCCTGTCCTAGTTTGGGGTTTCTATATAGCGGTCTGTGGTCACGGTCTGGCCTGGTATCCTATGTGGTCGGTACAAATTTTAGTGTCTTCTGCGGGGGGTTATAAGCACATTATAGACACCAACATTCCCTCCCCTCACTGACAGACCCCACTGACCCCATAGTTCCATAATGGTGTTCATCATTTTGATGCAGTGCTATTCTACCCATCAAATCTGACGGACCCACCGACTGACGGATACATTTCCATTGGACGTGCACATTTCCATTGGACGTGCACATTGGGTGTTTTTGTCACTAGGGGGTTACAAAGCTTGAAAGAGTTGAGAAAAAATGTGCTAGGCGCTCATTTTTCAATCTTTTGTTAATGCCCAAGTTCTGTATTTCTGTAATTTTTTTTACAATTAAGGATGAGATTTGAAAATGCTCCGTTGAGGCTCCTGAGGCTCTCTGAAATTACACAGTAATGCTGCTGAAAAACGCTTTGTAGCTGGTTGGATGGATTTTGCAAATGTAATTGTCGCTTTCATGCGGATTGGTTTTGTAATTGTAAAAAGCGTAAAAGGTTTGGACAGAAAGCTTTGGTGTAAGAATAACATAACGGTTTCAATGATTTGTGTTGTAAAACCGATGCAAACTGCATCAGCCAGCCACGTGCCGCTCTCTGTGGACACTGATGAATCACCGACTTAAGAGCTAAACTGATTATTACTTTTAAATGCATTTTATTTATTCAACTTCGCCCAATATAATCAATAATAGGTGACGTTGGATGAGTTGGAAGCGACAATTGTGCAAATACCCTGTGTACAATGTAGTATTAACATCTCCCTTTACTGAAAATAAGGGCCATATGCGGAAAAACAGCCCCAGACCATTAGCCCCGTCCAACATAGTTTACAATCGGCATTCCTATAGGTAGCGTTGTCTGGATATCTGCCAGACCATGATCAGACTGCCAGGCAGTGACAGGTGATTCCAGAGAATGCATCACACTCTTAAAGGGGTTGTCAGTAGTGTTGGTCGAGCACCAAAGTGCTCGGGTGCTCTGGCCGAACACATCGGGATGCTCGGGTGCTCTACCGAGCACCCGAGCACAATGGAAGCCAGGGGGAGAACCAGAGCATTAAACCAGGCACCCCCTGCTCTGAACGTCAGAAATTGAAGGAAACACCACTGAAATGGTTCGGGAACAGCATGGAGAGGATGTCTGGATGCATCTTGGACTCCCAGGTCGCTGCTGGGAACGATGTTGTCCGAGTAGTACGCCACTTTTACAGACTGACAATAATACGGACAAAACCGAAGATAAAATCGATTTTAGAGGAAAAATTGTTAGGAAACATTCTTTCCTGTATATTTACTTGTATATAAAGTGCAAGTGCTGCCAAAAATGACAAGGAAGAGGCACTCCGATACAACCTGTATATCACATAACGGAGGGCCTCAGTCACATTGTGGTACAATTGTTCAGGTAGTGGGACTCCTACACCCATAAAGCCTATGCACTAAGTGAAAGGGCTGCCAAAAATGACAAGGAACCGGCACTCCAATACACCCTTTATTACACATAAAGGAGGGCATCATACACACCCTTGAAAAATTATGATTAATGGCCTGCTGGTGACCCTCAAAAACATTAGGGGTGAGGATCTGCTGCCTAGCTGACCATCTAAATAATTTTGTGGGTGATGGTCTGCTGCTGGGCTGACCCTCTAAAACATTATGGTTGAGGGCCTGCGGGTGACCCTCTAAAACATTATGGGTGAGGGCCTGCTGGTGACCCTCTAAAAAATTATGGGTGAGGGCCCACTGCTAAGCTGACCCTCTAAAACATTAGGAGCGAGGGCAGCCTAATAAGCATGTTGATATGATGGAGGAGGAGGACGAGAAAAGGGAGATTGAACCATATACCCTTTTTAGTTGTGGAAGGGGTGCATGGGAATGCAGTGTATTCAATACACCATAAAGCCATTTGTGCTATTTGGCACCTAAGCAGATCAGTTTAAAGGGACACTGACAGGCCTTATAAACATTTTGTTATTCCTTTGTGCCCAGGCGCGCCCCAACTGTCATTTTTCTACCGCCGCTCAGCTCATTATTATTCACTGCGCTGGGCGGCTTTTACTTTTCTCTCCGCCCTCACTGAGTTTCTTGTCCGGCGCAGGCGCATTAACAAAGAGTATTTCTGCTGAGATCAGCGCTCTGAAGCGCTGGATAGGAGTGACTAGGAGGAGAGATCCGGCACAGGCGCAGCAGGAGACACAGAGAGCAGCCGCATAGAAGAATTAGGGACGCAGGCGCATTAAATTTTCGGCTTGTGAGGGTGCCGGATACAGGTATCCGGTGCATGAGCAGAAGGTCCGATTGAGGCTGATGCCCATAAGTTTCTATCGGGCATGCGCGGGATCTAACAGGATCGGTGCCTGTAAAAGCCGCCCAGCGCAGTGAATAATAATGAGCTGGGCGGCGGTAGGAAATGACAGTTGGGGCGCGGCTGGGCACAAAGGTAGGAGAAAAACTGCCCCTTGGGCACAAAGGAAGGTGATTGACAGATAAATATAAAGTTGTTTTTACATGGTTTACAATGCGGACAGGGGGTACTCTTATATCACTGGAATGCACTTTAATAGACCTATGACTGCATAGGAATAACAAAATATGTTTAAAGGGCCTGTCAGTGTCCCTTTAAGCCCGGCCTGTTGCCGCTTCCCCACTGCAGTGCTACACTGCTTCCAGCTACTGACTGATGGCTGACTGGTGCTGCAAGATGATCATTTAGAGGTGGAAGTGGAGGAGGAGGAAGAGGAGAAGGGGGGGTTGCAACCACTACTGTAGGTGGTGGCGGAAACCCTTATCATCGGTAGCACCTGTGCCATCCCACGGTACGACTCGCTCCCGGCCTCCACAACTTTCACCCAGTGTGCCGTCAGGGAAATGTAGCGTCCCTGGCCAAAAGCACTTGTCCATGTGTCCATCGTTAAGTGGACGTTCCCAATAACTGCGTTGGTCAGCTGGGGACAGAGTACCGCGGGACAGCTACCGGCATCAGGCTGCAGAAAGCCTCAGTGTCCACAAGTCTAAATGGCAACATTTCCAGGGCCAGCAACTTGGAAAGGTGCGCATTTAGTGCTATGGTCTGTGGGTGGGTGGCTGGGTATTTGCACTTGCGTTCAAATGCCTGGGGTAAGAACATTTGGACGCTGCGCTAGGACACGGAAGTGGATCTTGTAGCTGATTGTGCTTGCAAAGGTCCAGGTGCATGGCGGGAGGCATCCAGACCTGCGCCTTCGACAGGGGATTGGCCAGCACGTAACACAGGGGAAGACGAGGCAGTCCTACTTATTACGGTGCTTGGATGCCAAGTGGCGGATCATCCTGGTGGTGGTGAGGTTGCTAGTGTTCACGCCCTGGCTCATTTTGGTACGGCACAGGTTGCAAACTACTATTCTTTTGTCGTCCGTACTTTCCTCAAAAAAGTGCCATACTGCAGAACACCTAGCCCTTGGCAAGGGAGATTTCCGCAAGGGGGTGCTCTGTAGAACAGTTGCGGGCCTGTTGGGCCCGCCTTCTCCCTTTTGCCACCCCACTGCCTCTTCCAGCCTGTTGCGGTACTGCAGATCCCTCCCCCTCTGTACTGCTGTCCTCGCTCGGCTTGCCACCATCCCAGGTTAGGTGAGTGATTTTATCGTCCAGCACCTCCTCTTCCACTTCCTCACTCTGGTCATCCTCCTGACTTGTTGACCTAACAACAACCTCAGTTATTGACAACTGTGTGTCATCCTCATCATCAACCTCTTGAGACACTAATTGCAGTTGACTTATTGGCAACTGTGTCTCATCATCATCATACACCGTGTGAAACACTAATTGCCGTTCCCCACCATCATCTTATTCTGACTGCGGATGCTCCAGAGTTTGGGAATCAGGGCACAAGATCTCCTCATGTCCCTCTTCAAGTGTGCTTGGCCAGAGACCCAAATTAAGGAATGGCGATGAAAAGAGCTCCTCGGAATATCCGAGTGTGGGTTCACTTGTTTGCCAAGACTCTCCATGGTGGGTGGAAAGAGTATTGCGGTGAGGATTCTGTTGACCAGACTCTATTGGCTACTGAGACTGGACCAGAGGCAGCTCTAGACTTTGTGAGGCCTTAGGCGAAACTCAAACATGAGGCCCCCACGAAGATCGCTGGGATGCCCGTGATATCCCGTACGGCACCCCGGCTCAGTCCTCAAGAAATAAGCTGTGTCAACCACCGCACTATGCAGTGGTGTGGTCAACACTCCCCCTCCATGTATCTCTATGGAAGACTCGGAGATACGCAAGTGCTGTATCTGTGGCTCTCCCATAGATACATGGAGGGGGAGTGTTGACCACCGCTCCGGGCACAAGGAGATCCGAAGTACCATAGAGGTGATCGTGGGGGATTCCAACGGCCAGACCCCCCGGATCAGACACTTATCTCCTATCCTTTGGATAGGCAATTTATTTTCCTATCCCGGAGTACCCCTTTAATATGCAGTGACACCTCAGTAAAGGGTTAATATGCACAGTGACAACACAGTACAGGACTTATATTCACAGTGCATATTAACACTTTGCATTAACCCTGGCCCAGTTCTCTAAATTGACCCTCCCCCCACACACCACATTTTGCTGTACTCGCTATACAGCAGCACATACCTGTCACATCCAGGGCCTCCCAGGTGACGTCTCCTCGGATGTAGATCTTCTCTGTCATCGTCTTCTCCATTCAGTCCGGACACTTCTTTCCGCCGCCTCGTCTCTGCAGAGTTTGCAATACAGACATCTTAGCTTCCTCACATTTCTATCATCATGCCCCAACCTGGAGCCCTCACAGTGTTATCCTGCTGCTCGCTGTGCCCCCCAATACCCCCAAATACTATCCTGAAGAAATAATAGTGCTCCCATAGTAATAGTGCTCCTCATAGTCCCACCAATAGTAATTCCCTTCTAGAATGCCCTCATTAGTAACACTGCCCCCTACACTGCCCCCATTAAGTAATTTGCCCCCCACACTGTCTGCCCTCATCATGTAATTTGCCCCCCACACTGCCCCATTAAGTAATTTGTCCGCCACAATGCCCCCATTGAGTAGTTTGTCCGCCACACTGCCCCCATTGAGTAATTTGTCCGCCACACTGCCCTCATCATGTAATTTGCCCCCCACACTGCCCCCATTAAGTAATTTGCCCGCCACACTGCCCTCATCATGTAATTTGCCCCCCACACTGCCACCATTAAGTAGTTTGTCCGCCACACTGCCCCCATTAAGTAATTTGTCCGCCACATTGCCCTCATCATGTAATTTGCCCCCCACACTGCCACCATTAAGTAATTTGTCCGCCACACTGCCCCAATTACGTAATTTGTTCGCCACACTGCCCCATCATGTAATTTGTCCCCCACACTGCCCCATTAAGTAATTTGTCCCCCACACTGCCCCCAATAAGTAATTTGTCTGCCACACTGCCCCATTAAGTAATTTGTCCGCCACACTGCCCCATTAAGTAATTTGTCCACCACATTGCCCCATCATGTAATTTGCCCCCCACACTGCCTCACAAATTTGCCCACACACTAGTGCCTCATATTATGTAATTTTCCGCCCACCTTGTACTTGGCAAGGACATCCAGGAACATCCAGAGACATGGCAGAGATACATCTGGACCTGCTGGACACGTTTTAAGTCATCCGGTGGTCTGCAAGTTGTTAAAGTGAAACTTCAGAGCGCAACCGCGTCCTGCTGCGCATAATCCTGCGAGATCTGTGACCTCCCGCAGCAGGTCTCGCAGGATTTTGCGCTGCAGGACGGAGGGTGGCGCAGCGCTCTGAAGTGGCCGATCAGTGGAAAGTACCGGGGGGTGGAGAATAGCATTCGGGGCACTGGAGCTCAAGCCCCGAATGTTTTGACTTAAGGATGCTCCCACCCGACACCGCCGCAAGTACAATTTGTACTTGCGGCGGTGTCGGGTGGGAGCCAGAGCGAGGCCCCCACCAGCGCGAGGCCTTAGGCGGTGGCCTAAGTGGCGTAATGGAAGAGCCGCCTCTTGACTGGACTTTGTGGAAGACAGGGTGGTGCTTAACCGACTGGAAGCATTGTCTGCTGCAATCCAACCAACCACCTGGTCGCACTGGTGTGAGAGAAATTTTATTATGCGGACATTTTATCACAGGATGTGTGTGTTTTTATAGATTGTCATCTGTCTCCCTGTGTCGGATTTAGCCAAAGAACGCTCTAGCAGAGGGTACTTGGGTTGAATCGGGACGAGAGGTAAAACCGTCAGTATGAAAACCTTCTCACGGGCTTGGAGACGTGTTCTCAGTGTGTAGGGGGCGTTTGCGTGTTTGTGAGCACTAAGTGCAATGCACTGGGCTTCTTCCCTTCAAATGTCTATACACATTAGAGAAGTGAAGTCTGCATAATGAGAGATACATATTATACCTCTGCTGCGGCTTTGCTATCCCTTTCTGGATACATATCTGCTTTTAAGACATGTATATCTGCCTTGTCGGTATACTCGTACCGTATACTGACAATAGCCGTAGCAATGCCTCGCAGATAATCTCAAACCTATAAGAACCAGTAGAATGATCTTCACTAGATACTGGTCACTTTGAGCAGTATTGAATGTGGTCCATGCTGACAGTGATGGGGGGTGGGCGGCCACCTGGCTGGTCAGACAATGGACATGACTCATCCTTCCTTATACAGGGATGGGGTGTGTGCATTGTCTGTCCAGCCACATTGATGCCCTCCCCTGTCCTTTGACATGTCATCACTTCCTGTATGTTATCACTTCCTGTATGTCATCACTTCCTGTATGTCATCACTTCCTGTATCCTTGTCTTGGGCCAGCCCCTTTTGCACCTTTTGTGAGTAAATAAAAGGAACAGACTGGGCAGGGAGGAGGAGGAGTTGCTCAGAATTCAATCAAGATGGTAACACCTGGGTCTGGCTCTGACTGCGGCTGAGGGAAAGGGGATTTACCTATTTCTTTACACAAAGTTTGATGCAAGCAGATTACAACTATTAATATTTCTACAACACTGCGCCGCCCTGCAAACTGGGACATGAAGCTAGGTATCGTGGATGAGTGTGTTTCTTGTGCTCTGGCAGCAGACATAGTTTCACCGCACCCAGGGCCACGGCCTGGGCACCATCAGCAGCACGGCCACTTCCCCGTCCCTTACTACCGCTCGTTTTGTAAGTGTATGCACAAATAAAGTACACAGAATGTCACAGATATTTTTAGGATGCACACACGTTAAACAGGAGGTATAGTGCAAGTAATGTCGCTGTCACCACCGCTTAATAAATTTTTTTACTGAATGAATGTCACTGATATTTAGGATGCACAACCGTTATACAGGAGGTATAGCGCAGGTAATGTCGCTGTCAGCAGCGGCTAATAAAAAATTACTAATAAAAAATTACACTGAATTAATGTCACTGATATTTCAGATGCGCTAATGTTACACAGGAGATGTAGCGCAGGTAATGTCGCTGGCACCAGCAGCAAAAAAATTTGACTGAATGTCACTGATATTTCGGATACTCAAACGTTATACAGGAGGTGTAGCGCAGATAATATAACTGTCCACAGCGGACACCGTCTGCAGAAATAGTACACTGGATGTCACAGATATTTTTAGGCTGCGCACACGTTACACAGGAGATGTAGCGCAGATAATGTCGCTGTCACCAGCGGCTAAAAAAATTACACTGAACGTTATACTGGAGATGTAGAGCAGGTAATGTAACTGTTCGCAGCGGACACCGTCTGCACAAAAAGTAAGCTCTTATGGGCAGGGACCTCTCTCCTGTAGAGTGTAAGCTCTTATGGGCAGGGTCCTCTCTTCTTTAGAGTGTAAGCTGTCATGAGCAGAGACCTCTCTCCTGCAGAATGTAAGCTTTTATGGGCAGGGTCCTCTCTCCTGT
Source organism: Bufo gargarizans (assembly GCF_014858855.1). Lineage (NCBI taxonomy): Eukaryota > Metazoa > Chordata > Amphibia > Anura > Bufonidae > Bufo > Bufo gargarizans. The sequence goes on from NW_025334703.1 coordinate 88,280, forward strand.
AGAGTGTAAGCTCTTATGGACAGGGACCTTTCTCCTATAGAGTGTAGGCTCTTATGTCAGGGTCCTTTCTCCTGTAGAGTGTAAGCTCCAATGGACAGGGACCTCTCTCCTGTATATGGTCAGCTTTATGGACAAGGTCCTCTCTTTTTTTAGAGAGTAAGCCTTTGCACAAGAGGTTATGTGTGACCTGACGGGCAGTGCTGTGAGGAGGATTGGAGTGATAGTGGTGACACAGATAGAAGTAGCAGTGGTTCGCAGTAGCTGTCCTCACTTTAGTGCTCCCCGAGGCTGTGCAGTGAATGCAGGGTGCACCCTTTTTTCCCTCAGGGCACAACCTGAACCTTTTGGGGACTCCCATTTGGTGGTAGTTGAGGTGCCCTTGATGGTGAATGGTTGGCAGGGTGCAAGGGAGAAGGGCAGGTGCAGGGGCGGATAATGGCAGCGGTGAAATGGTGGCACAAGGCAATACTTAGGCCAGTGTAGGGGTAACAAAACCTGTGTTCTGAGGTAGTATATAAACAGACACTCGTAGCTTTTAGTTGAGTCTGCAGAGCACATACACAATTCTTTCAAGGATGAATATGGAATGGCAAACTGCAAGATGTCTGACTCTTGGTCTATTAGCTTCAAACAACTTTCCAAGTTGACCAAAAAAGGTGCACATTCACAATACATACTACAGTTCCCACAGTGAGGTGTAGATCCTCCAACGGGTAGCCAATCCATTGTAAAAGCATGGTGGGCACCAACGCTATATACCCTTTCCACTAGCAGTAAGGCTGTTGCTACAGAATAGCGATTGCACTTTCTGTCTGTCCATTGCACAATTCCTTTATAATGACTCTCAACAATCTGTGTATTCTCTTCTTCCTTCTCTCTTACAAGATGGTAGCTGATCCTCAGCATGCAAGTGCAATGGGCCAGAAGTGGAGGATCAAATTGGTAGTTATTGCCTGGAGGATGGTTTTGGTACTCACAGGTCACAGTGGCAATCCTTCCCTTTGACGCTCCCCAGGGGCCCTGCAGTGACAGGAGGGCACACCCTTTCTTACCTCCAGGTACTCCCTGGAATCGGTAGGGCTCCTGCCTTGTGGTAGTTGAGGTGCTTTTGATGTTAGTTGTTGGTCTGGGTGCAAAGCAGGAGGGCAGGTGCCATGACCGGCGAATGGTGAAGTCAGTAACCGGGCCAATAATTAAGTTACTCTTTACTAAAGAGCAAAATAAGAGTAGTAGTACATTCTGCAATAGCAAAGCACAGTTTCAAGGCAGATAACACAGTGCAATCCTTCCTCAATAGCATTGTATGGACCACGGCAATGACGGAGGTTGTAGTACTTCTTCTCTCTGTCCCTCTAAAGCAGCGGTTCTCAACCTAGGGGTCGCGACCCCTTTGGGGGTTGATCGTCCCTTTCCGGGGGGTCGCCTGAGGCTTCCTATTATGCCCCCGTTCCCGCCCCCCAAGTGAGCCGCCGCCGCCGCAGTCAAGCACAGGGAGATGAGCGCTTCCATTGCGCTCATCTCCCTTGTAATCTGCCTGTGCTGCGGCGGTGCAGGGGAGGGAGAGGTGTGTCCCCTCCCCTTCCTCTGATAGGCTGCCGATGCACTAGGCCGGCAGCCTATCAGAGGCCGGCGCAGGCGGCGCGATGACGTCATCACGCCGCCTGAGCCTTACAGCGCGGGACACAGGCCAGAAGAGGCCTGCATCGCATCGCTGACACTGAGGTAAGTATAAGTGTTTTTTTTATTTTATTACAATACTGGCACATGATGATGATGATGGGGGGGACTTAATACTGGCTGGCACATGATGATAATGGGGGGGGACTTAATACTGGCTGGCACATGATGATGATGATGGGGGGACTTAATACTGGCTGGCACATGATGATGATGGGGGGGGACTTAATACTGACTGGCACATGATGATGGGCGGGGGGACTTTATACTGGCACATGATGAGGATTGGGGGAGGGTGACTTTATACTGGAACATGATTGGGGGGCGAATTAATACTGGCACATGATGATGATGGGGGGACTTAATACTGGCACATGATGATGATGGGGGGGACGGGGACTTAATACTGGCACATGATGATGATGGGGGGACTTAATACTGGCACATGATGATGATGGGGGACTTAATACTGGCACATGATGATGATGGGGGGGCGACGACTTTATACTGGCACATGATGATGATGGGCGGGGGGGCTTTATACTGGCACATGATGATGATTGGGGGACGACGACTTTATACTGGCACATGATGATGATTGGGGGGGACATATCAGATATTTACATTACAATTCATAACAGTAGCAAAATAATGGCTGGCACATGATGATAATGGGGGGCACTTAATACTGGCTGGCACATGATGATGATGATGGGGGGGACTTAATACTGGCTGGCACATGATGATGATGGGGGGGGACTTAATACTGACTGGCACATGATGATGGGCGGGGGGACTTTATACTGGCACATGATGATGATTGGGGGAGGGCGACTTTATACTGGAACATGATTGGGGGGCGAATTAATACTGGCACATGATGATGATGGGGGGGACTTAATACTGGCACATGATGATGATGGGGGGACGGGGACTTAATACTGGCACATGATGATGATGGGGGACTTTATACTGGCACATGATGATGATGGGCGGGGGGGCTTTATACTGGCACATGATGATGATCGGGGGGACATATCAGATATTTACATTACAATTCATAACAGTAGCAAAATTAGTTATGACGTAGCAAGGAAAAAAATGTAATAGTTGGGGGTCACCACAACATGAGGAACTGTATTAAGGGGTCACGGCTTTAGAAAGGTTGAGAACCACTGCTCTAAAGTCTCTCTGCAGAACCTAAAGCTGGCAATGAGGTTCTTGGTAAAAGTTTCTGCAAATTCTCGGACTGTGGGGGAGCAGATTTACGATGCGGCTGGCATTAGCAATGTTCTCTCTCACAGCAATAAGGTCTCTTTACCATAAATGTGTACAATACCTTGCTGACTGACTCCAATGCACAACCTTGCAGATTATGGATTAGATTTTTGTCTCTCTGGAGCATTTTTGATGATAAAGTTGCTTCTTTGGCTGTAGAAGTCTCAGAGACGAACGTTCACTGGACTTGGGTCTAGCTCTGAGGAGCTTGCACATGTACTGTAGTTCCTAACTGTAGCACAGCTAACCTCAACTCACCTTACAAACCAATGTGTGGACCCAAGTCCATCTCCTTGCAACCTAACAGGATGAGCCAAGGTTTTAACCCTTAATTATCTATATAATGCTAGTGTATTAGGTACACAAATATTGTATAATAAATCAGAATGCTTCACCTAACAATATAACTATCACAATTACCCTTTTGCAGTAACCTTTTTGTGGGGTACTGCACCAAGATGGCGGCTCTTTGGAGCAGGTCTCACACAACATACAGCTCCTCACTCTCTGGCTGCTTGAGCTACATTACTCAGCTCCTCCTCCAGATGGGACAGGTCCAGACTATCTCCTCTGTAGGGCACAATAAACTAAATAGTGCTACCATTTTCAGCTCTTGAGGACAGAAAAAGCACATTAACCCAAATAGCAAAATGTAACCCTTTGCAGTGTTCGTCTGGGGTACTACACTTACCGTACTCATCTGGAATAAAGACCATGGAGGCTAATTAACCTCGTGAGGATTGAATGCTGTTGATACAAATTACAATAAGATACATTGTATGGAGGAATGTATCCATGTAGGTCAACAGGCAGATACTCCTAAAGGGTGTCCCTAGAGCTCCCACCCTATTCATAAATGGGAAGGTTTATGGAAATATAATGCAAAACCAGGCGAAACCTCCTTTGACGAAGGCTATAATACTGAAAGAAAATGTTATACTAGCATTAACCGTACAATACACGATGCCCTTAATACATCAGCTTTGGTCTTCATCACTCTTTTGTGCATGTGTAATTCCTGTCATCCTGTCAATCAAGTCCGAAATTACCCATCAGCCTGTCAGAAATCTTCTACATAGAGAAAGCAAAGGCCGGAATAGCCTGGGACTGATTATTACTATATAATTGCCAGTAGAACCTACAGTACAGTATGCAGAAAAGTAAACGGAAAAATACGAACGGATCTGTTTATATAAGACGTCTACAAAAAATGAGGTTCATCCGTAAGCACCACCCCACTGCATTTCCACAAGCTGCTGATTTTTTGGGACATGTCTTATGTATTATACAGTAATCTGCTATAGGAAAAATAAAGGTCAAACTTTACTGTGGCAGTTAGGGTTGAGCGAATCAAAGTATCTGAAGTGGACTTTGATCCGAATTTCAGGAAAAATTTGATTCGCCACAAAGCTGAGTTTCCTCGTACTTCGTGGTAACGAATCAATTTTCCCTGAAATGGCATTAAAAAAACAACACATATTCGCCTCCTCCATTTAAGTGCGGAGGCCAATCTCGTGTGCGGTGACATATGACATCACGCACAGTGCAGGCTTTCTCACAGGATCTTCAGTCAAGATGGCCGAGGCGGACTCTTGGCGCTCGAATGGATAAGGTGAGTATTAATTTTAAATATATTTTTTAACAGATTAACCCCTGAAAGCCATGCATTTTAATCTCAGATGCTACGATCAGCGATGAAAGTGGCATTTGAGGGGTTTAATGATTGGGGGCGGTGTAATCGCCGTTTCCCGTCATTACGCCTGCTACTTACAAAGAAATGACTACGTAATTTGTCAAAAAGCTAATTTCTTTGTGAAATTCGGTGAAGCAGCTGAATCAGATTTTTGTAAACTTTGCTCAATACTAGTAGCAGTGATGCCTACCTGAGATGTTCCTTCACAGAGTGAGATTCAAGCCGTGGGTCACAGCAAAAATTGGAGTGGCCTTTTTGAAGAGCATAGGTTATATAAAATTCAGGGACTAAATGCATTCAGACTAGAAATGAGTGACCCAGCCTAGATTCATTTCATCTGAAGTTAGCCGAATTCTTTAAAAAAAATAGTTTCAGACATGAATAAAATTTTCTAAAGGTGTTTCTGTTTTTGCTGTACTGATGCTGTTTTCTAAGGTGAATTAGGACAGCAGGAGCTACTATTTGTTACTGCTTAGCAAATGGATGAACAGTAAGGAGAACACTGTATCCATATGAGAGCTGCAAAAGTTTCACACAATGGATTGGCAGAGATGCATTCCTGCCTTTTAAACATGTTTATGTATCAAAGCTAGAAAAATAGCTAAGCCAGACTCACATCTGTAGCTAGCTCTTTTAGGATATATTCCCTTTATCAGAGTAAAACAGATGAAAACAGGTTCCTTAAGGGGAACCACTGGGTGGGTAGTATTTCTATTATGGAGACCAGTTGATATACATGATGATTATTGTAGGCTAGATATATATAAATAAATGCAAATTATCATGGCAAACCTCTACTGGCAACAGATAGGTTTAGGAAAGCTAATTTGAATATATTTCCTAGACAGCCATAGGGGCATCGACTGCTACTTCCTAGGCCATAGGACGTCACCGTGCATCGGTCACATGGGGCTGAGCTGCAATACCAAACACAGCTGGTATACAATGTATATTGCTGTGCTTGGAAAGCTGCTTGGGAGTCGGCCATGCTCCCCAGAGCTACGGGGAGGGCGGTGGCTCCCTAAGACAGCTTATTGTTGAGGGTGTTCATTTTAATATATATTTGAATAGACACCCATAGGGATATCGTCTGGCCTATCATACTGCGCACATGTAGTCAGCAAACTAGGGGCTCTCCATAATGAGAAAGAGTACCCCACATCCCCTCTACTTATATTAGACCCCCTAACTTAATGCAGAGCCCCACATACAGAGTTTTACACCCCACTAAACAAGACACCTCAAAACATTATCCTATCATCCAGACTTCCCATGTTTTCAGCTCCTCTATCCCCTGTTAGATCAGAGGTCTCAGATACGGCCATGTAGCATCATCCCTTCAGCTCAGCACTGAATATGAAATAAATGAAGCCAAAAACACATTCAGACCCCAAACTAGATCCCTTAAATAGATCCATACTTCTGACCGAACTTACCCTCCTCATTCATGGTTCTGTCACGACCCTTGGTCATGGTCGTGACTCTTGTGGCCGCATGCAGTTGCCTGCGGTCTTGGTGTTGTTGTCAATCACAGGTGAGGGCTATAGTATGTTGCCTCACCTGTGGTTGCCGCTGGCAACATTGGGTATGTGGCAGCAGTGCAGCCCGAGCGGTGCTAGGCAGCTTGCTGCAGTAGGCATGCGGTTGCACCTCGCAACCTCTCCTATAGGTGTGCCTTTTATTCGGTGTGCACGGGGTGTTTTATGTGTTGTGTGCACTTCCCCTTTAAGTTGATGTCTTCCCTTCCCTGGTGTTGGAAGGGTTAACTTCAGAGGCGTACATAGGAATCACTGGGCCCCATAGCAAAAATCTGAATTGGGCCCCTTAACCCCGCCCACTACCCACCATGGCTCCTCCCACTTCCTGACCTTGCTCCTCCCATGCCACACCCCCATTAAATAAATTTATACATGACCTACAGAAACTGTTAGGGGTTTCCTGGGGGTGACCTGTCACATGGGATATCTGCTGCAGCCTGCAGGTCTCCTTATTTGGGGTGCCATGTTAGGCTACTTTCACACTTGCGTTCGGGTCTCCGCTTGTGAGTTCCGTTTGAAGGCTCTCACAAGCGGCACCGAACGGATCCGTCCAGCCCTAATGCATTCTGAGTGGATGCGGATCCGCTCAGAATGCATCAGTATGGCTCCGTCTGTCCTCCGCTCCACTCAGCAGGCGGACACCTGAATGCTGCTTGCAGCGTTCGGGTGTCCGCCTGGCCGTGCGGAGGCAAACGGATCCGTCCAGACTTACAATGTAAGTCAATGGGGACGGATCCGTTTGAAGTTGACACAGTATGGCTCAATTTTCAAACGGATCCGTCCCCCATTGACTTTCAATGTAAAGTCAAAACGGATCCGTTTGCACTATCATGAACAAAAAAAAATAAATGTTTTTTTTTTTGTTCATGTTAATGCAAACGGATCCGTTCTGAACGGATCTAAGCGTTTGCATTATAGGTGCGGATCCGTCTGTGCAGACACCAGACGGATCCGCTCTGAACGCAAGTGTGAAAGTAGCCTTAAAGGGAATCTGTCACTAGCAATTTACCCCCAATTTTTTTTTCATGAATCCATGTTTAACAGAGAACCTGTTTTCCATCTGTCTTGTTCTTTTGATTGTGAGTCTTGTCATTTCTTAAAAAAATCGATTCTTATGATATGTAAATGAAGCTGTAAGGAGCCCAGAGGGGCGTTATTCTTTCTCCACGGTGCCCAGGAACGCCCCTCTGAAGTGCCGTGCCCGCCTAAGTTTGAAAACTAATAACGCCTCCAAGTTCATCTAAATCGCCTCCCAGAGGCGCGGCTAAGTGCTCAACACCCCCCTCCTCAGTGCCGCGCTCTGCGGCAAACACCCCGATCCTCCTCTCGCCGGCATCCCAAATCCCGCGCAGGCGCAGTGCCGTCAGTCATCTTATCATAGCGCAGGCAATCGCCGGCACTGCGCCTGCGTGGGATTTGGGATGCCGGCGAGAGGAGGATCGGATTTGGGAGGCGATTTAGATGAACTTGGAGGCGTTATTAGTTTTCAAATTTAGCCGGGCACGGCACTTCAGAGGGGCGTTCCTGGGCACCGTAGAGAAAGAATAACGCCCCTCTGGGCTCTTTACAGCGTCATTTACATATCATAAGAATCGATTTTTTGAAGAAATGACAAGACTCACAATCAAAAGAACAAGACAGATGGAAAAAAGGTACTCATGGATCCATGTTTAATAAAGTACCTTTTTTCCATCTGTGTTCTTCTTTTCCATGTCAGTCTTGTCCTTTCTTCTAAAAATCGATTCTTAGGATATGCAAATGCGCTGTAAGGACTGGAGCCCAGAGGGGCGTTTTTCTTTCTCCACGGTGCCCAGGAACGGTGCCCCTCTGAAGTGCCGTCCCCGCCTTAATATAAAAACTACTAACGCCTCCATGTTTAGCTGAATCGCCTCCCAGAGGCGCGGCTAAGTCCTCAACACCCGCCCCCCTCCTCAGCGCCGCGCTCTGCAAACACCCGATCCTCCTCTCGTCGGCGTCCCAAATCCCGCGCAGGCGCAGTGCTGGCGATTGCCTGCGCCTGCGCTCTGATAATATGGCTGAGGGCAACAGCTTCAACATCGTCACTGGGCTCGGCGCATGCCCAGTGACGATGTTGAAGCTGTTGCCCTCAGCCGTATTATCAGAGCGCAGGCAATCGCCGGCATTGCGCCTGCGCGGGATTTGGGACGCCGACGAGAGGAGGATCGGGTGTTTGCAGAGCGCGGCGCTGAGGAGGGGGGCGGGTGTTGAGGACTTAGCCGCGCCTCTGGGAGGCGATTCAGCTAAACATGGAGGCGGGGGGGGGGGGGGGCGGCGCGGCGATGAGTTGATGTTGGGGCTGGGCCCTGGGGAGAAAAGAAGCCGCATAGCCGGCTGCACGTCATGAGTGGGCGGGGCCAAATAGTGTGGGCGGGGCCTTATCTGCGCTACGGGCCCCCCAGTGCCGCGGGCCCTATAGCAGTGGCGTGGTCTGCCTTCCTAGTGTGTGTGTGCACTGGGTGTGTCTGACTGTTGGGTGTGGCTACTTGGCCCTATATAGCCTCAGTGGAAGGCAGTAGTCAGAGAGGGTGCTTCAGCCATGCAATGCTGGAGACATCCTCCTGGTTATTTACCACCTGCCAGTGAGGGCCACCCTGGTGGTCATAAACGTTATGTCTGGTGTTAGTTTATGGTTTATGTGTTATTGCAGCATATGGTTACTGGGTTCCCGTGTGATGTCTGTTGTGTGCTGTGTCCTTGGTGTTGGTTGTGGATAACAGCACTTGCACGTGGGTTCCAGGTTGTGTGTCTGTGGCAGGTAAGTGTGGTACTAGTCTCACTTACCTGTCAATGCCATATGTCTGTTTATGTTTCCCTTTTCTACTGTATGTAGGTTGGCCACTTTAGACTCCTGTTTCTCTGTGTCTAGGAGGAACAGGTAGTCTACCCAGCTCCTAGCTTAGGGACCTGCGGAGGGTTAGTAGGGACCCGGGGTTCCGGAGCATGAGTCCTCCTACCGTCAAGGTCGGCTCATGCCGCTAGGAGTTAGGGTCAGATTAGGGAAGCTTTAGGAGGTGACCTGCTCCCTAATTCTGCCTTCCTGGCCTTGCAGCGACTCCATCTGCTGATACCGCACTGCTGAGGGTTTTCCCCATCCGCAGCCGTGACAGGTTCTTTTTTAGCTCCAGGAGCCGCTGCACTCGGTCGTGACGTCCAAAAATGATATGATAAAGGGTAGAGATTTACTTTAAGAACCTTCTGATTGTGGAACTGTGACATGGGCCAAGATAGTCCCAATATATTATTACTTAATACACCACTGAAGAGCGTTTTTGTGAAGGGCCAATTTACTGTTCTATTTCTCTGGTACATGGTGAGCGGGCCTGCCAGTATAATTGTGACTAAGGAGAGTATTCTCTATAAGTTTACCTTTTTTTTACCAAGTAAATGCTTTTAGGTAATTTCCAGAATAGATGCTCAGAAATAACAAAGAACAGGGGCTTATAAATAAAAAGCTCAGCTATAAATGCCATCTCTATATAATCCAGGGGTCGTCCTCAAGGGCATTTCATGAATAAAGCTGTAAGGACATCATAAAAAGAGGAATGACGAAAGCAGAGAATATAATTTACCATCACAAACTTTAGTTGCGAGATTTGTTTCCACTCAATGTTTTTCATTTTCAAAAATTTTCAGATTGACGCGGCATTAAAGCATCCTGCTCCCAAGGGTCGCGGTATACTGCAAAGCTCAAAAAAACATTTACTGTAAACTTTTTGTGCGAGATTCATTACAGACTGGCGGCATATGCCAGTCTGTGATAACCACGCGCGCTACCGGATGCTGCGCCTAATTTATGACAAGATATGCCTTGTCATAAATTAGGCGCAGCATCTGGCAGTCCATGCGTCTCAACTGATATTTCAGTGTTCTTTTACAACAAAAAGCTGGCGCCCCCTCCTTGCCCTTGTCGTGTGCCTCTTTTGGCAAAGTGGCAAGGCCGGTGGAGAAACGCCATTTGTGCAAAACATTTTTGCACAAGTGGCATTCAAAAAGTAGCAAATTGCAGTTTATGACTTTTTCACGCCACAAAAAGTGGTATATTTTAATGATAAATCTGCCTCCTTGTATTGTATTGGCACAAGGTAGTAAATAGACATATTTTTAGCCACCACTAGAGGGGGATGGTGTCACCTACTATATAAAAGAGGGCGGAACATTCTAGAGTCAGATGTTGTAGTCCAGCCTAGCAAGGATTAGAGAGACAAGAGAAAATGTGAAGCTGACAAGCCAGCTCATCCTGGTCCTGGATCCACCAAGGATAGAGCCATGACACTTGCAAAATATGGACCAGGTGTCAGAGAGGTGTATAGAAAGACGTGTAGAAGTAGCCAGTCTCCAGAGGACTTATAGATTCTACGGCAACCGTGTTCAGGAGAAGCCTCAGGTACCTGAGCACAAACCACACAGTTTGGCCTACCGGTGTATATACCTCCACATCCCAAAGTGAAAACGTGAATAAGCAACCTCACCAAAGAATGTAGCAGTAGAGTTATGCCTGCCATTGAGGGAAACACCCACTGGGTTGAAAGAAATTGCCTAAAAGTACAGTAGTACACTCCACATCTGGATGCCCAAGTCAGAGTTAGCTAGTGAAGTGAAGAGTAGGAAAGATTGCTCCATCAATATAGAGACGCCTTACTGGCTGATTGCTACTTGTGCAGCTGTTAGAACTGTTAAAGGGCATCTGTCAGCAGATTTGTACCTACAAAACTGGCTGAACTGCTGCAAGTGCACTTGGCAGCTGAAGAAATCTGTGTTGGTCCCATGTTCATATGTGCCGCATTGCTGAGAAAAATTATGTTTTAATATATACAAATAAGCCTTCCTGTCACTGCACACCGGCTACTACTACAACTACTACACCCAATCGGCAACATCCACACTCACGTATGCCCCTGAAGCACGTTCTGTGTCTTATGAAATATATCCTCCATAAATCAGTCACCAATTAGCAGAGGTTCAAGTTTTTAACTCTTCACATAGAAGCTTGTTTTGGGAAGTAGGTTATTTTTTCCAGTAGGTTTTACTAGGCCATGACGTCACATTCAGCAGTCACATGGCTGATGTGCATCTCACCCCTCTCTACCAGTAAGTGAATAGGTCCAGGTTGCAATACCAAGCACAGCCACTACTCAATGTACGGAGCTGTGCTTAGTAAGCTGTGAGGAGGCTGCGGTGCTCACCAAAGCCCCATGGGCTCTTCCAACTGCTGATCAGCTGGTGTGCAAGGTGTTGGATCTCCACCGATCAGACATTTTCTTAATCCTGCCTCTGCAACCTTTTGTTGCCTCTACGTCTCCTTCCGGTGCTCTGAACAACTGTACGACACCCAAACAACAGGCTGCCACTATGTTGAAACCTCAAATCCTCAAAATTCCACCTCTGAAACCCATTTTCATGTCTCTTGCCCCAGGAACCAGATCTCACCATTCTATACCCCATTGCTACAGGTTACATATACATCTATCTCCATCTGGACTGATAAAAGGTTGTCCTCACTGTAAACCAAAATTCTGTATTAAATTGCTTAAAAGCACCTGTCAGCACAATCAACCCTATTAAACCAGTCATAATTCTTGATAGGGTTGATCTTCCTGATTAAAAAGATACCTTTCTTGTGAAAATTGGCTGCAGCGTTGCCGAGAAAAAAACTTTTATTTTTTATGTAACTGAGGGCTTCAGTGTGCTGAGAGGCGGGGCCAGCACTAAAAAGCGGTTGAGCTAGACTCCGCCCTTCTTTGTACCGAAGCCCTCATTTTGCATTACATTTTTCTCAGGAACGCCGCATCCGATTTTCACAAGTCAGGTATCATTTTAATCAGCAGGATCTACCCTACCAGACAGTATGCCTGGGTTAATAAGACTGATCCAGCTGATCGGAGCTCTTCAAATGGAGGACACTGACCTATAATGTGGAAAAGTAACACTACATGGGGACCTGTCGTGAGTGACAGCATAAGATCTAATATCTTTACTGTCCACCAGTTTACGTAGCTGCAGATTCCTGTTATCAGCTAAACCCTGCAATGTGTAGAGAGGTAACGCTGCATTTGATTACACAGGACTTGGATTGAATTCCTGCCAGAATCTCAGATTTTCTTGTAGAGTGGTTTTCATTTTAAGGTACATTGGGTTCCAGATTAATGAGAAAGCCCCGAGTGCGCAAATAGTGCATTTTTAGGTAGCGTTTTTTTTTTCTTCTAATGCCTCAGGTCCCAAGTTTAATCTTTTGCAAAATAGCAGGTTGTCGGAAACTTTGCAGAGCCTTGGGGGAATCTTTAAAGATTCAACCCTTGGGTGCCCTTTTAAATGTGTTATTAGCAATGCGCCGCAGCTTATGGGCCTGCTGCATCGCAGCCGATGAGTTTACCTTCTGCAGGAATATAACCCGATAGGATTTCTAAACTATGGTAAAGAGTTCCTTGGTTGTATGACCTCCGGAAAGTATCCATCAGAAGGTAATAAGACGTTATATGCCGTGGCGCTGATGTGGTGATGCTCTGATGAGTAGCGGACTGTGTGGAATATAATTTTCCACCCTGTACAAGATATATTCTTTCCTGACATCTTTTCCGCCAAGGCCACATTCGCTCCATTATGGGAACATATCTATAAGACCTTGTTATCATTCATTTCAGAATGTATATATCGCCGGAGAAAGTTACAGGGGAAATGTAGCATTACATGGCTTCTGTTCTAATGAATAATGATAATCCAGACAAGGCCTGTTTCTCCAGGGAAGAAGCTAGTCTTTCCTGAGGACCACCCTCTGTCATCCATATGCCCTGACAGGGTCAACACCACTAGTAATGTGCCTGTCTTTGTGCCCCACACAGGAATAGTGCCTTACTCGTGCCCTCCAACACAATAATAGTGCCCCACTTAGTGCCCATAATAATGCTCCCACACTATCCCAACACAGTAATAATGGCTCCATACAGAAATAATGTAAACTTAAAGCCTTCTACTTAAAGTGCCCCTTTAGTGCCCCCTACACACAATAATAATGCTCACTAAGTACCCTCTTCTTAGTAAAAATGACTTCTTAAATTAATAGCACCTATTGTTTCCACTTAAGTACTCCTACCCTGCAATAATGCTCCTCACTCTCCCGACACAGTAATAATGCCTCCTTACTGCTTCCACACAGTAATAGTTAGTGTCCCATACTTAGTAAAAGTGCCCATTACTTAATATACAGTACAGACCAAAGGTTTGGACACACCTTCTCAACAAGTGCTAAGCATCTCTGGGAACTCCTGTCTCTGGGAACTCAAGACTGTTGGAAGACCATTTCAGGTGACTACCTCTTGAAGCTCATCAAGAGAATGCCAAGAGTGTGCAAAGCAGTAATTAAAGCAAAAGGTGGCTACTTTGAAGAACCTAGAATATGACATATTTTCAGTTGTTTCACACTTTTTTGTTATGTATATAATTCCACATGTGTTAATTCATAGTTTTGATGCCTTCAGTGTGAATCTACAATTTTCATAGTCATGAAAATAAAGAAAACTCTTTGAATGAGAAGGTGTGTCCAAACTTTTGGTCTGTACTGTATGTGCTTATTTATTGCTCCATACTTAGTATGTGTCCATTTAGTTCTCCCTACTTAGTATAAGTGCCCCATACGTAGTATAAGTGCCCCTTTAGCTCCCGTACTTAGTTTAAGTGTCCCTTTAGTGCCCCCTACTTAGTATATGTGCTTATTTGGTGCCCTATACTTAGTATTCATCCATTTAGTTCCTCCTACTTAGTATAAGTGCCCCCTTAGCTCCCCTACTTATCAGTGGACACTTTTGCATTTTTAAAGGGGTTGTCCGGGATTGGGGAGATTGGTGTAAGTGTACTACAGTGACATACATATTTCACACATGTACTTCCTACCTTTGTCATACATTTCTGAAGCCCCATTTTGATACAGCAAATTCTTAGCCGGAAGTGCCTATTTTCTTATACTTAGTGAAGTACCGGGTCCCTTGTAGGCGAGCGAAGCCTCTTCTTCCGCTTCGCAGGGAGCCCGGTGACGTCACCGTCAGCCTAAGTAATTATGCAGAGAGCATGGAGAGGCGGTAACGAGGCTGGTAGACATTGCGCTAAGCTACGCCCCTCTGGTGCGGTGACGTCACCGGGCATGGAGCTTTCTAATGAATCAAGGAGGCAGATCACTATGCTACTTAGCATAAAAAAACTCCTCCCATGTAAAATACAGGCTAATGGGGCAGAATCAGGGGGCGGATACATGGAAGAGTGGACGATGTGCAGCAGGAGGCAGAATATGTATGAGGGGGTGGGTGCAGGAACAAGTTGATAGACAGTTAAAACCAGGAGATGCCGTGCTGTGCTGGGACCCACAGTCCAGTGCGGCAGGAAGTCATCATACACATAAACATCAATGTCAGCAATTGGTTGGGGACCGTAGGAGCCATGCAGAAGTGTAAAAAATACCTAAAGACATCGGGGGGACCTTGACTCGGCTAGTAATAGTGAATAAAATATTTAATTTTTTATTTTTTTTATCCCGGACAACCCCTTTAATCCCTTAGTGACATCATTCATTTTAGCCTTAAGGACCAATAATATTTTCCCTCTTTGTGTTCTAGTTTTTAATTTTTTCCCTTCTAATTTTTATTTTTATTTTTGCGAGATTAGTTGTAGGTTTCTTAGGAACCATTTTGGGGTATATATAGTGTAGTAAATAACTTATTATTTTATTTATTTTTAGGGGGAAAGATAAGGCTGAAGATTCCCTAAAGTCCCTGAGATGGTGGAAAGGGGGAAAGAGGCAGCCTGCCTCCTCGGGTCCTGGAGAAGGCAGGTTTCCCGCTAATAGCCTAGACAGAACACAAAAAGGAAGCCAAAACCAACTTATCTTGTAGCAGAGCAGAAACAGCAAATCCACCTTTCCACAGAGGAAGACAGAAGCTATAACCCGCACAGGACACTGGGAAGGGGCGTAATTTAAACTCACACAAATGACCCCACCCAATGCACCTGAAGGGAGGCGGATACAGCTCAACTCCAAACCCAAAACAAACAAAACATTACACACGTGCTGCTAACCTGGCAGACCTCCGCACATAACCTGAGCAGGGTATGACATAATGTCACATTTCTATATATTTTTTTTACAGTTTTTCCTTTCTTCCTGCAGGCTGTCAGCTCTGCAGCTGCTTTAGCTGCTTATATCTTTTGTTTGGTACCATTGCATTGTTTGAAAGCTGACATCCCTAGCTTTCAAACAATACCAGAATGACAGTACACGGGAAGATATCACTGTTAGAAATTGGGATGCTGTGAATACCGCTGAAAGTAAAAGTAAAAGCGGGTTTTACCTGTGATTATTCCTGACTCCATTTCTAACAGTGATCTTTCCTTTGTTGCTTGAACTAATGCTTTCAAAGAAGACCAGTTGCATGTTTCTAGCTGCTACCATTCAGGAGATCTAAAGCAGCCCTCCCTCCACTTTCTGCCCGAGCTGAGCTCGGACAAAACAGTTTGGTGTTTAAAGGGTTAATTTGCACTGACTTATACTGTTGTATACAGTAACTGCATTTTATACATGTGTTATGTATATCCTGTTAATTTGCATGGCACTGGGGAAAGGATTAATGAATACTGAGAGACTTTTGAGAGTTTTTAGCTAATAATAAGAAGCTAGTAATTTTACACAGTTACCATAAGGGCAAAAGAAGAGTATGTTTTGGAGGGAAAAAGCTAAACTTGTTTACCACCAAAACCAGATAGACTAACCTTTTGGCTGTTTGGTTTAGCTTTGTTATTACATCTGAAGACTTGTTTTTGTCTGGAAAAACTGCCATTGAGTATTATTGAAGGTCTAATGCAGGCATACTCAAACTGCGGCCCTCCAGCTGTTGCAAAACTACAACTCCCAGCATGCCCGAACAGCCTACAGGTATCAGCCTACAGTAGGGCATTGCGGGAGTTGTAGTTTTACAGCAGCTGGAGGGCCACAGTTTGAGGATGCCTGGTCTAATTCAAGTCTATTACAGATAGAAATTGTAACTTTGTATCTGTTTGGGCTGAGTTTCTTCACTCCACCCCTCCCACTAGAAGGTTCTAGTTCAGCTAGAAACTGTATATAAGGAGAGCAGTCAGAGCCCTGCAGTTAGGGACTAGTGCTTAGAAAAAGAGACTCTGCCAGACTGCAAGAGTGACCAGAAGAAGACGCTGAGACCGGATACTCTGCCACAGACCCTGGGCCTCCAGCCTTTTTCCAGGGTACCAGCCATCTGAGAGCAAGAGGGAAAGCTAGCTCGGGCCTTTTCTTAGCAAACCTTCTTCTGCCATGGAAGAGACTGGAGAAGCCAGCCCTATGCCTCACCTGTATTGTTTTGCACCTGAATTCCTCCAGCAAATAAACATACTGGTTTACTGCAGACCCCGACTCTCTGTACTTATTTTCCATTGGGGTGCACCACGCCTTACCATGCCTTCCAGAGAGCAGCAACACATGGTGACACCTCAATGGTGTCCGGGGGATCCAGCCTAGTGTTGGGGCCACCTCAAACCCGACCACTGCACAAGCAGTGGAAAATTCCAAGATGCCTCTTTTAAGACTGTACTACCAGCCAAAAAAACTTCCAGATCTTCACCATGGCGCTATGGATTGGTTGCATACCTTTGTTGGCCCTGGGTTCAGTAATATCCAGATACATTAGAGCATCCAATGGCAGAATGCAAGTAGCCTCCACTAATATTATCTCTCATGTTTAGTAGCATCTACCAGTATTCTCAGTCCGGTCCAGTATGTAATTAATGTGGGCAGATTATCTATAGCCAATACTTGACTTCCTCTTTATGCCTGGTAGACCTCCACGCGCTGCTGCGCTGAATATTTACATGACATTTTGTGCTTCTTCCATGGATTTATCGTCTAATTTTATTTGAAAGATCAATACATAATCTCTTGCAAATCATCATACATTATGACCAGTCTGAATCTCATTTTGAACATACAGCTTGATAGATAGTCCTCTTGACATTTGTAATCCTTTAAGCACAGGGAACTAATAGCGCTTCAGCCCCCGGTCGGTATAGCCAAATCACTTTGCATTGTATACATATTACTTTTACAAATCAAATGAGGGGTAAAGTGCACCTGCATGAATAATGGACCCGTAACATATGTTCCTCCTATTAAAGCTGCTTTAACATCTTATTATGTGCTGCCGTAATGTGGCAGCGTGCAATAAGATTTATTATGTTCTCTTAATCCTAATTACTCCCACACATGGCTTCATAAACATTCAGACTACTGTGCGCTTACCAAACACAAGCTTTTTATCCATTTGCTTTCCTACAAGCGAGATGATCTCTGCCTACTAACTGTGTACAATAAACTCTATACGAGACTAATACTATTACAGAATGTACCTATCAGATTACATTTTTACATGCATCCTATGAGCGCTTGCTGCACCAGGAAACAGTAACACAAGGAAATGCAGTAACCGTCATGAAGGACTGTCATAAAAAGTGGGTAAAATCGGGTCTATTTTAACACATCGGTGAGTCCTGTCCAAAGATTTATGAGTGTGCTGTGCCATCTTCCGATATAATTATCTAGTTAGGGACAATGTTGTGAGACATATTAATTGGAAAGGTTTTGACTAACAGAGGCTTTCTCTGATTTTCTCCTCCGTCCAACCCACACCCTCATGATGACTTTGCTACCCAGATGTCCTTGATTCTCCTACCACACTAGGTACCTTGGACTTATATTGGAATTCTGGATTGCTGACCTATGCTTATATCTGACTTTATTTTTTTACTTCTGACCTTGACCATGGCCTCTGATCTATAATGCTGGTATTTGACCTCAACTTGGTATTAACTGTGTTTGTCTTATGTTGGGTCTTGACTTTCCCTATGGTTTTGATTAAGGACTCTTTATGATTTGGCACTAGTGTTGGTTCTAGTGGTTTCTTCTGGTTCTTACCTGATTCTGTCTGAACCATCCTCTTTAGTCCTTTGCACCATTAGGGTGCATAGTAGGGACCATTGCCAAGTTGGTGGCCGCTGTTTAGGGTAGGGACGGAGGTTGGTTGGAGACTAGGGGAAGCACTTGTCCCTACCCATCGTGACACCGCAAAAATATGATGTACCCTACACAGTAATAGTATCACCTATTTTGCTCCACACAGTAACACAGTTATACAGTAACAGAGTAATTGTGGCGCCTTTAGCATGTGTGCAAGTACAAGAAAATCAAGCTGGAGATAACTCAGGTATAATTCAGGATCAGTCTGAATTAGAACCATGACTCGGAATAAGCTTTGAAAGCCAGGAAGACACACAGATGATGTAGGCAAGGGTAGACATAGGATGGAGGAGCAGGCAGAGAACAGGTGGAAGTACAGCAAGGATGGTAGACTGGGTACAGTACTTGACAGTAGCACGGACAAAGCAGAAACACTGGGTACAGGACAGAAACATGGACAGAACTGAACTGAACTGAACTGGAAGGTCAGGAGCACACAGGCAGGATGGGTAAAATGCTTGGGCAAGAACAGGAACACAGGCAGAAAATACGCAGAAGCAATGCAGGTAAATCACAAGATTATCACTGAAGCACTAAACCTCCTACCACCTTTGTTGGTAACCAGGGAACCTCAAGCTTATGTACCCTCTGGCTAGAGAGGGTGCTTAAAATACCCAGAGACTCCCAACCATTTGAAGTGTGAGTACTTCAGAGACTGGAAGACTAGGCAGGAGCATGAAGGCTGCAACTTGCAGAGGACGCCGGCAACCATAATGCTGTATGGCATGGTGAGTGATGGAAACAGCAGGGCAACGGTGGGCATGGACTGCCAACCATCCAGCAGTTTTCTCTGCACAGCTGGTCAGGTTCTCCTGCCGCCTCTTGTTTATGAACTGCAGTGGTGATGTATAGGTATACATCTTGTGACCACTGCAACCAACTGCTGTCCTCACTGGTATACTGCATTAAAAACATTCCCTACCTTCTCAGAAAAATGTTCTACCCTGAAAAACCCCTTTAATTCTGAACCTGAGATATAACTGCATAAATAGCAAGATGAGACATAGGACTTATATACACGTCAGAGGCTGTGCAGAGTCCCTGGGACTTTGTACTTTGGAGCTTTAGGCATTCTTTATGACGTTGCATGGTGCTCCTTTCAGCGCCTTACCAAAATATTGTCCTGAGGAAGAAAAAGTCTATACTCCCAAAAGAGAAAAAAAAAACTCCAGATGCTGCATATTTTTAAAGTATAATAATCTATCCCTGCCCTTCCTTGAGATGCCACAGATAATAGCCTAACACTGGCCACAATGAGTATGTATATACAGTCCTGATCAAAAGTTTAAGACCACTTGAAAAATGGCAAAAAATCATATTTAGCATGGCTGGATCTTAACAAGGTTCCGAGTAGAGCTTCAACATGCAACAAGAAGAAATGGGAGTGAGACAAAACATTTTTTGAGCATTCAATTTAATGAAAACAACAAATAAACTGAAACAGGATGTTTTTCAGCTGATCAAAAGTTTAGGACCACACCTCCAAAAAAAACGAAACCCCCCCAAAACAGAAATCCAACTTCCAAACATGAACTCAGTAATGAGTAGCTCCGCCGTTATTGTTTATCACTTTAAAAATTCTGCTTGATGCAAGCGTTTCCATGAGGTGAGTGGGAACATTGACTTACTGGGATGGAAGAATTCTCCTCCGGCTAGATTCACAGAAACCCCCTTACTTACCAATAACCACACTGACACCTTCTTGCTTGGTAAAATGACCATTACGGCCAACTTTATTATCCACACAAACAATAATAATAACAACAAACACTTTAATACATCCTTCAACATTATGAGCAATTATACCATAACAAGGATCCTGGAGGGCAACCCCAACAAGCGGTATCTTCCGTAACCATCTCTCCTTGTACTTCAAAGTTACCCTTGGCCGCACTCACCGACCCAAGGGCACCAAATCCTTGAAGTATCCAAGTATCTCCTCCTGTAGGCCTTTTAGCCCAAACAGGAGCCCCATCCTCGGCATTCACAAACCACATGAGATACAGGCTCCAACATGTCCTGCATCTCTTAAACCATTGTATTGCTCCCCCAGGATCTCTTACCAATCAGCCAACCCCTCAACCTCCAATACCCACAGCAAACCACCAAATAAAAGGGGCGGGAGGGCGGGAAAACACTCTGCCTTCAACTGACGACTGCCTCCCAAACCACTCCCCCAACCATATATCCTGCCCGCGAAATTACTACTCCTCCCCCCCAGCAAGCCTCCTGAACTTAACCCCTTCCTAGCCTGAGGTCTTCCCCCCAAGTCAAAGCGCACTCCGCTACGTCTGCGCCCCGCTCCATTGCTGTTATTCTCCAAGTGGTGAAGACAGCTGCACGAAGGCCATCTACTGTCTGGAACTGTTGTAAATTTTTGTAAACTTCCCTTGCCATCCATCCCCAAAGGTTCTCAATTGGATTTAGATCAGGGGAACACGCAGGATGGGCCAAAAGAGTGATGTTATTCTCCTGGAAGAAGTCCCTTGCCCTGCGGGCATTGTGTACTGTAGCGTTGTCCTGTTGAAAAACCCAGTCGTTACCACACAGATGAGGGCCCTCAGTAATGAGGAATGCTCTCTGCAACATCTGGACATAGCCAGCGGCCGTTTGACACCCCTGCACTTCCTGAAGCTCCATTGTTCCACTGAAGGAAAAAGAACCCCAGACCATTGTGGCACCCCCTCCACTGTGGCGCATATTAAACATCTCAGGTGGGATCTGCTTGTCATGCCAGTAACGTTGAAAACCATCAGGACCATCAAGGTTAAATTTTTTCTCATCAGAGAATAAAACTTTCTTCCACCTTTGAATGTTCCATGTTTGGTGCTCTCTTGCAAAGTCCAAAAGAGCAGTTCTGTGGCGTTCAAGGATACGAGGTCTTTGAAGATTTTTGTTGTTTTTGAAGCCCTTTAGTCTCAGATGCCGATGGTTATGGGGCTGCAGTCAGCACCAGTAAGGGCCTTAATTTGGGTCGAGGATCATTCAGTGTTTTGACGGACAGCAAATTGGATCCTCCGGCTCAGTGCTAATGAATTTTTTTGGGTCTTCCACTTGACTTTTTTGTTCCATAACCCTCAGGATCATTTTAGAATTTAAGAAATTCCAAATAACTGTCTTACTGCGTCCCACCTCAGCAGCGATGGCGCGCTGTGAGAGACCCTACTTATGCAGTTCAACAACCCGACCACGTTCAAAAAGGGAGAGTTTTTTGGGCTTTGTTATCACAACGTGTGACTACCTGACAGAAAATTACAATGAATCCACATCTTTGCACAGATTTGGCCTTTCAAAGGCATGTGGTCCTAAACTTTTGATCAGCTGAAAAAAAGCCTGTTTCAGTTTATTCGTTGTTCTCATTAAATTGAATGCTCAAAAAATATTTTGTCTCACTTCCATTTCTTCTTGTTGCATGTTGAAGCTCTACTTGGAACCTTGTTAAGATCCAGCCATGCTAAATAGGATTTTTTGCCATTTTTCAAGTGGTCTTAAACTTTTGATCAGGACTGTATCTGGTCTAGCGCCTGTAAAAATGAGGAGGTCTGAGGTCTGTTTAAATGAGGAGTCTGGTTTGAGGTCTTTATAAATTAATGGTCGGTACTGGGTAATAAGGGCAGGGCTGGTAAAGAGTCTGTATTAAGGGCTGGGTTAGCCCTTCAGGTCTGAAGTCTACAAAAATTTGTCTGGGTTGGGGTCAGTACAAATGGGTCTGTATAAAGACAGGTCTCTTGGACGGGAATCTTTTCTGTATAAATGGGGGCCTAGGGTGTTTATTAAGAGGGTCTGGTCTGAGGTCTGTATTTAAGGGTGTCTATACTTGGATCTATAGTAAGGAGGGTTTGCATTTCTTTAGAGGGTATGGCCTAGGGGGTACGTACATATGGGACTTGGCATCTGTTTTTATTTTAGGGTTCTGTTATTGGATCTGATTTGTGGTCTCCAGGGGCGGACTGGGAACTGAAAGTGTCTTGGAAAAAAAACCTAAAAGTGGCCTCATGTTGTAGGCGGATTCAAATTGATAGAAGGTGGGACAACAGAAGTAGGCGGGGCCAGAAATACCATAGTGCAGGACAAAGTACCGCCCCCGATGAACCAAATACCACAGTGCAGGACAAAATACTGCTGCCTGTCCCACATTATGAAGCTGTATAATTGTCCTGAGGACGACAATATCATTGAATTCGGGAGGGCACCTGCGGCCACTGGTCAGACGCATAAGTGCCTAATACTCCTACATTCATTAATACTGAAAGCATCAGGTTTTTATGTACCTTGCTGATATAACACCCCAGAGTTGTGTTACAAAACTCTTTTACCCCGCTACAACTTGTTAAGTGTATTTACATTGTCATCCTGTGTAATTTTACATCACATTCTCTCAAATGTGCATTCAAATCCTTGTTAAATGTATATTGCTGTAATTTTAATGTTCACCAGCAGGTGGCAGCAATGTGTTCAGCAAGGATTTAGCTACAGTTTAGTGTTTCTGAACTGGAATAGTTCATTCCAGTTTAGCTCCAACTTCTGTGAGCAGAAATGGGCTGCGCCCATATCCTGCCTCATGGGGAGGGAAGGAAGTTAAAGGGATTCTGTCATCAGATTTGAGGCCTATAACCTAAACATATGGCCAGGTCCCTACTAATACCCTGATTCCTAAAGTGACCTTATCAAATGCGCCTGTGGCTCTATTATCATATAAAACAGGTTTATATAACCTGTCACTCACGTCCCAAATGTGTCCAAGGAGACGTCTCATCATGCAGGGTGCCCGGCTGCAGCCACCTCCTTTTGGTGCCCAGTGCCGCCCTCCCTTTCTATAGAGCCACCTTCCTCACCTCAGCGCCGCCTCCCTCAACTCAGCACCGCCTCCGAAATCGTCCGCTCCCTCAGCCATATCCCGTGCGGCTGTGAGAGGATGGCTGCAATAGGGTGGTCAAGGCAGGTTTGAGCGAAGTGCGCCGGCCGGCACATGCGCACTTCGTTAAACGAGGCCACTGCCAGGAGTCCGCACGGGGGCATCAGGTTATACCTAGTGCGCACGCACGGGATCTGGCTGAGGAGAGCGGACGATTTCAGAGACGGCGCTGAGGTTAGAGCGGCAGCGATGACGTGAGGTAGGTGGCTGTATTGAAAGGGAGGGCGGCTATTTCTAGTCGGAAGGTGGCGCTGGGCACCAAAAGGAGATGGCTGCAGCTGGGCATCCTGCATGATGAGACGTCCCCTTGGACACATTTGGGACGTGAGTGACAGGTTATATAAACCTGTTTTATATGATAATAGAGCCACAGGCGCATTTGATAAGGTCACTTTAGGATTCAGGGTATTAGTAGGGACCTGGCCATATGTTTAGGTTATAGGCCTCAAATCTGATGACAGAATCCCTTTAAGAGTAGTGTGCCAGCCACTCAGGCTAGGGGAAGGCTGTACTTGTTGGAGCTCCCAGATATAGGGGTCCAAAGCCAGAATCTTGTCTCGGCTGAGACAATTGATCATCATCCCCAGCCTGAGCCTTGCAGCCTCAGCTGGAAGAAAGCAAGCAGCCACCTCCAGTTCCACGAAGAACCATACCCTGTGAAGCTAACTGTGAGTACTGTCCAGAGACCCCAGGAGAAGCCATATTCCTCCTCAGCTAGTCAGTCCCCAAGACAGCAGAAGATAGACAGTGCAGAAGCCAAATTCCTGCCACATTACAGAGCTACTAAGCAGACGTCCTTTTCCTGCAAAAGCTCCAGGCACATGATAGAGCAGAGGTTAGATTCCTGCCACATATTGCCAATATCTGCTGGGACCAAAGACTAATGCTGTATCTCACTACTTGGATGAAAGCTGCATCTAGTAAGTTTGAACTTAAAGTCTGGATCTCAATTATTGCTGCAAATCCCTCAATTACTCCTACTAGCAACACACTCATTTTATTGCAAGTGAGCCAGGATCCAGGAGTCCAGCCGTACCGAGGTAGGAGACACCGTAGACACTATTGCCATTACCACATAGAGACATTACACCACAACATCCTTACAACATCCTTAAAGGGCCCTGCGACAGTACCCTGCGCACGTTGCAATTGGCGTCACAAACAAAACTATAAACTATCACTTACACCTGACACAGCCATTGCATATTATTGGCATCAGTGCTTACCCCAATCCGGCTCTACTGCATTGACGGCCAAAAGGAGGGCTCAGGCGGCCCCTGGGCATTGGCCCACTGGGAATTTTCACTGTAGGTTCTATAGTCAGTCCGCCCATGGTGGACTCTATTTGGTTGTGGCGCTAGACTGTTGTCTGTGGTGACATCTGGGAGTGAAGAGAGGTACAGGAGCCAGGAGAGGTAACTATATGTTTGGTCTGTGGTTTCTCTAGTCCTATATTAACGGGCCAGACGTATGGCTGCATTACGTGTTGCTTTGCGCACCAATTTTTTTTATCTTCTTGATGGCTCTTCTCAAATAATAGCAATCGTGATAATGTCCAAGATACATACCCTGGAAAAGCACCATACAGCAACCTGTGGCTCTCCAGCTGTTAAAAAAAAAAACTGCAACTCTTAATGTGCGAGAAAGCAGAGCATTAGAAATTGACAACCAAAGGGTTAAGTGTAGCACAAGGCACAACAGGAGGTCCACCAACCAATATCATTTGTGGATATGACATCATCTCCATGGCTACAACCTTTGAGAGATAATAGAAAATAAATGACATAAAACATATACAAGAACAAAGGCAACATTAAAATATATGTCAAAAGACTTTGCTAATCTCTTCTAAAAGCAATCTGCGCCAAGACTAAAGGTTATTATCTTGTGATTTTCCGCCTCCTTCTGTACCCCTCGTATTGGGTATGCTCTGCCAGTTCAATGTAATTTTCCAACAGTAATGAAAACCCAGGAAAGATTAGTGTGTAACGTCGTCTGACACAGTGACAGTTTGATATGTGTGCAAAGGGTTAATTCCGATGAATGGATTTGTTCTCTTTTTTTTTGTATAATTTGTGACAAATTTTCTGGCATCGAGCAGGGCAGATCTACTCCTTGCTGACGATAATATGTAAAATTGCCGTCAAAGCAGATCAAGATGTTGACATGCAATCTCCCGGGTCAATCCTGTTAGAATTCGGGCTGCGTCTTAAGAATCATCTGTGAGTGGCATTTTCAGCAAATCTAAGTGGAACAGAATAAGGATAAGACATCCATTTGGCACTAATCATAGCATTTAGCTGATAAGCACCCAACTTGGTTTTTCTCAGTTTTAGGCCATGCATATTCTTCATAGCTAAGCAAACTTTTAGCTACAGCAGACAACCTGGGAGAATATTTAACATCCATTTATAGAATTCATTCTTAATCCCTTCTCGGTGGCAGAAGAATTAATGTCGAAGAGAGCAAGAGAATGCTAAGAAGATGACATTAGGTTTTAGTTTAGAGGGAGGATCTAAAGAATGGCAAGTACAATATTAGTATCACTGTCATAAGTGCTCTACAAGAAAGCCTTCCTTGTGTATGGTCCCAATGGCGCAGACTAAAACCTGATAGTGGACATGTCATATGGCTAATGGGTTCACTAGGGTCAAGCAAGACCATGAGTAGAGCTGATGTCAGCACTTAGACTCATGCCGGGGTCTACTGTTTCCATAACTAAAGATGTTCTTCAACCTACTTCCTTGGTAGAGTGCAATACTCAAAATCCAATGGGGTCACCACCATCAGAGGAAGCAGTCAAAGCTTTAGACTTCAGTAGAGGGGTCTAAACCTAAGTAGATCTGAGATTTAGCAATACTTCAAATCCAATGTCATCTCCATAAAGGTGTTTGCCAAGATATTGGGTTACCACATTGTTTTAGGAGGCGCACTGAAAGGCCCATGAAATGTGTAGATCATTGTTTCTTAACATACCTAAGCCAAGTCACAGGACAATAAGCGCACCCCTTATGGACATGGCGTGTACCCCCTAGGGTACACATACAATGGACTGAGGACCTAAGATCTAGGTCTTGTACCATCGAAGGGCTCCCTCCTTACATCTCACATCTTGAAACCCATATTGTACATTTGGTGGGCATCTCACATAGTGTCTTGGTGGCATAACGCAATTGTTATGCAGCATTAAGATCTTCATTCTCCTTCCCATAGATTGTCGTAATTAGTAAACTTTCTTTGGAAGGGTGTAGAGAGCGGATAGTTTGGTAGGTGGCCCCTTATGTTTGGATTCAGTAGGCTAGACTCTTAAGAGCTGTGCCAACTGGTTTCTCCTAATGTCATGATGATAACCAAGAGCTTGACCTGCTTATCAGTGGACATCTTGAAGACTCCCAAATAAATATTTTACTTATGTAATTTCCATTAAAAGAGGATATGACCTTGTCGGAGATCCATAAGAATTGCCATGTGCCACCAAGTGGAATTCGATCCGAATTTCAGGATAAATTAGATTTGCACCGTATCAGAATTTCCTCACGCTTCATGGTAACGAATTGCATTTTTTCTTAAAATGGTTGCTGCACATGTTAAGATATGGAGCAAAGAACTCTGGGAACGAGGGATCACCCACAATGCCAAGCATGCAGCCAATCAGCAGCCAGCCAGCCCTGTGATGTCACAGCCCTATAAATAGCCTCAGCAATTTTGGATTCTGCCATTTTCCAGTGTGCTTAGTGCAGGGAGAGACGTCAGCAGGCGCTAGGGACAGTGCTAGGAAAGACTTTATTGTGCTGAAAAAATGATTTATAAGTTCAGAGAAAGATTAGTCAAGGTGTAGGGAAAGGATAGGGAGGCATCATCTGCGCTATAAAAAGAGAACAGGATGCATTAGGAGAGTGTACAGCCTGGGTAATAGGAGCGATTCTATTAGACCTTGCTGCACTTATTGGGGATCAAAATTGCTTTTAGGTTGTTTGCACTGTATGATACATCACTTATTCCAGCAAACCTTGCTTGTGATTGAAGTGGGTGAAAGATAAAAGTTAGGCTGTGAACGGCTGAAACGTCAAACCAGACGTCTCAAGGCGACCTCACTTACATGAAAAACACACACAGGACAAACAAACAAATAACAGCGCCACTCTCAACAAAAAATAGGTATTATTAATGGCCCAAAAACAAGCCTCAGGGTGAATATATATGACACCCAAGTGAATACCAATAAAACTAGCGTGCTGGTTTTGCTATATGTTATTAGTATTTA